>NC_056731.1:741325604-741413104 GCF_019279795.1 Protopterus annectens
TTTGCCTAATTAGATTACATTCACATGAAATAAAGGCAACTATCACAACATAAAAAATATGCATCTGGAAGAGCCTGAGCATTCAGCTCAAGATTTTGAAGAGCTGTATTACTGGGTTTATCAAAAAGGTAACCGATCTTGTGATGTGATCAGTGCTTAAAAATTCAAAGAAACAGAAGTTAGGGAAGAAACTTGGTATACTAGAAAATGTTAATATTGTAGTTAAGACCTGGGGCATTAAGCACATTCAGAGACAATTATAGAAGATAATTAGCCGTGGTGGTGCAGCGATAACGTTGTTGCCTCACAGCAAGAGGTTCTCCCGTTCGATTCTCGGCTGGAGCACCTTCTGTGTGGAGTCTGCATGTCCTCCCTGCAGTCGTGTAGCATTCGAAAGACATGCATAAATGGGCGTGCCTTCGTTGAAGGTTGGGCATCGAGCAGGCACCTTGGCACTGTAAAAATCTACTATCAATCATTAGCGGACCGGAGATCCGCTGTGGCGACCCCTAACTGGGAAAAGCCGAAAGAAGAACAACATTTTGTCCACAAATTGTCAAACAATACATGGTTAAATTAAATCAGTCACTTTAAAGGACGACCACACACAATTTTTATAAAAGTGAGGCAATCTCTCATAGCCCCCGCATTCTCTACACTAATATAACCAACTCCAGTCAGTCACATAACTTAAAGAAAAAAAAGTGTTAGTGGTCATCCAAGTTGGTTACTCCATGCTTCATGAAAAGCACATCACTGGAAAGATAAAAAGCCCCTCTCAATATATTCTCATACATGCTGTTTCACCTAGATGTCTTAGTTCCAGGTATACCCTACTGTAAAACATATTCTTTTGTTTACTTTAACAGGAAAGATATAAAGGTCTGAAATGTAGACATTAGCAGTTAGTCTAAACACTGCAAATATTTTCAAGTTTGGCTCTCAAAGAAAGTACATAAACCTATTCAAAAAATCATTCTGCTATAGGAAAATAACATATTTCCCAGTTACTGGCATTAGCAAAAGGCAGACTCGGTTAAATAAGAATTGTATATTACAAAGAATGATGTACAAAGTACAGTTGTGTCCACTTACAACAGATGTAGATGTTAGAGTGTATTCACTGTTACAGCCATCACATTTGGGTTATCCCTGTCAGGGTAGTCGTCAGCCAGCCCGAATAACAAAGGTTTAGTATTTCTGTGTCAGTTGCTGTCAATTCAGGACTGACGTCAGGTCATCAGTAGTATAACGTAAGGCAGCTGACACCATTACATCACTTTTTCTTGCCTTAACTGTCAGGGGCCCCCAAGTGGGATCTGGAATATGGTGGAAGAATCCCACCAGTAGAAAGTAAATACCAAAAAGTTCCTTGCAAGGAGAGAGAGAGAGAAGAAAAGGGGGATGGAGGGAGGGAAACCAGGACTGTAACAGTGAATACACTCAAACAGCTACATTTATGGTAAGTGTACACAAAGTACAGTTTTGTACCTACCATAAATGTAGATGTTCGAGTGTTCACCCTGCTGCAGTCATCACACTTGGGTTATCCTGCCGTCAGGTGGTCCCACAGTCGGCCCGAATTCCAAAGTCTTGGTCTGGCGTAGGTTGCTGTCGCTTCTTCCCTGACGTCAGTGCACCAGGGGTATATAAGAGGCAACCAACGCCATTTTCTTCAGCTTTTCTTGCCCCAGATGTCAGGTGCCCCCAATAGGTAAGCAAAAAAAAAAAAAATATATATATATATATATATATATATATATATATATATATATATACATATACATATATACATATGGCTATATAAAAATAAAACAAAACCCTTAGGTACAGGCAAATACACGATAAAGTGGTAGAGATAAGTTCAGCTAGTTCAGAGGGGATGGAGGGAGGGTAACCTGGACTGCAGCAGGGTGAACACTCAAACATCTACATTTATGGTAGATACAAAACTGTACTATGTTCATCGTGTTACCCTGCTGCAGTCATCACACTTGGGTTGAATCCCAAAGCTAAGGATGGGAGGTGGAGTCAAACAGGGTTAGAAGAAGCTAGTAGGCCCTGCAAAACTGCAGTGGCAAAACCAGCTCTAGTCTTAGAGTAAAGAGGTAAGTGATAATGTTTGGTGAAGGTGTGCACTGAACTCCAAGTAGCAGCTTCCAGAATATCCTTGGTTGGCACTCCCCTGAGAAAGGCTGCTGATGTAGCTGTAGCCCTGGTGGAGTGGGACCTAATGTTAGCAGGTACTAGTTTCCCATTATGTGTGTAGCAGAAACGTATGCAATGTCCTATCCATTTAGAAATGGTCTGTTTTGAGATAGCTTTTCCTTGTGATCCTGTAGCATAGGCTACAAAGAGCTGGTCAGTTTTTCTGAAAGCCTTAGTTTTATCCAAGTAGTAACGTAATTGCCTGTGAATGTCCAAAGAGTGCAGGAGTCTTTCTCATTTGTTCTGGGGATTTGGGAAGAAGGTCGGCAAGTGAATAATTGGTTTAGGGCCACACTGGATACCACCTTTGGCATAAAGGAAGGATTAGTTCATAGAGAGACTCTGTCTTGATGAAAAATGAGGAAAGGTTCCACTGCCATTAGTGCCTGTAGCTCTGAGACTCTTCTAGCTGAGGTTATTGCTAGTAGTAGGGCAGTTTTCCATGAAAGAAATTTTAAATCAGCTGAAAAAGCTGGTTCAAAGAGCGGCAGTGTAAGCTTTTCCAGAACAAAGTTGAGATCCCAAGTAAGTGTTGGAGCTCTCCTTGGCGGTCTTAAGTTCTTAGCCCCTCCGAGGTACTGTCTCAGGAGTGGATGTGAAAATAAAGGAGGATCCGTGCTGTAATGAGCTGAAATTGCTGAGGCGTGGATCTTAATAGATGAAAAGGAAAGTCCTTTGTGTAACATCTCAGTTAAATATTGTAGAATCTGAGGGATGTTTGGCTCCAGGGGATTTAGGCCTTTAGCCTGGTTTCAGGCGCAAAATCTTTTCCATTTGTCTGAATAGGCTTGCCTGGTGCTGGGCCTCCTGGCCTCCAGAATGACATCCATGACAGCTTTGGATAAAGGTGTTGGCTGGTTGTTTAGGTAATTTGCCATGCAGCCAGGTTTAAAGTCTTGAGCTGGCTGTGTAGAATCAGAATGTCTCGCTGGGTGAGCAGGTGAGGAATTTGTGGCAAAATCCATAGTAGGCCCTAGGTCATGTTCCTTAAAATTGGATAACAATGCTGGCGTGGCCAGTCTGGTGCAACGTGAATCATTTGTGGCCTCTCTAATCTGACTTTCAGCAGTACCTTTGCTAGAAGAGGCAGTGGAGGGAAGGCATACACTGTTAATGTTTTCCAACTGAATGAGAGGGCGTCCACTTTCCAAGCTAGTGGATGGAAGGTCCTTGTGCAAAATTTTTGAAGTTGGTGGTTGTGGGGACTTGCAAACAGATCTATGTCTGGGCATCCCCATTTTTTAACTATCATTGCAAATACTTGTGGATCTAGTTTCCATTCGTGTGGATCCATGTTGTTTCTGCTTAGGTCGTCTGCCAATGTGTTTTTCTTTCCTGGCAGGAATTGTGCTTGTAATTGAACCTGGTAAGACAGTGCAGTGTTCCACAAGGTCATTGCTTGCCTGCATAGAAGGTTGGAATGTGTGCCCCCTTGCTTGTTTATGTACCACATAACTGTGGTGTTGTCTGTCTTTATTAGTAGTTGTCCTGGGTTTAGAAGGTCCTTGAAAGCTTTTAGGGCATTCTGCACTGCTAGCATTTCTTTTTGATTGATATGCAGGTGTCTCTGATCTGTAGTCCATTTGCCCTGAATGCACTGCCCTGCCATGTGTGCTCCCCAGGCATAGTCTGATGCATCTGCTGTCATAGTTTGCCTGGCTGTGGGTAAGGTGAAAGGCTGACCCTTGTTGAGGTGACATTCCTGTGCCCACCATAGAAACCTCTGTTGAAGGCAGGGAATGAGTGGCATCATTGTTTCCAAGCTGTGGCTGTGCTGAGTCCATACACTTTTCAGGTACCATTGTAATTTCCTCATATGCAGTTTTGCAAATGGTATTAGTAGTATGCAAGATGCCATGAATCCCAAGGCCTGCAGAATTTTTCTTGCAGGGAGTTGGGTCTTTGTTGCCATTATTTTGAAATATTGAAACAGCTGTCGTTGCTTGTCTGGCGTGAGATACGCCATCTGGGCCATTGTATTCAAGCTGGCAACCAAGAATATTATATTTTGTGAGGGCACTAGTTTTGATTTCTTTTCGTTTACTGTGTACCCTAGGCAACTTAGAAGGTGTTTGACAAATGCCAGATGCTTTAAAGGAATGTCCTTGCTTTCTGCTTGAATAAGGCAGTCGTCCAGGTATGGCTATATTTGAATTCCTCTTTGTCTGCAGTATGCAATTACTGGTGCTAGGCATTTTGTGAAGACCCTGGGTGCAGTAGATAAGCCAAAGGGCAGTGTAGAGAATTGATAATGCGTTGAACCTGCAATGAAGCAGAGGTATCTTCTGCAATTTTGTCTGATAGGGACATGCAGGTATGTCTCCTTGAGGTCCAAAGTGACTAGCCAAGCATTCTTGCCCAGCATGGGAAGAAGCTGCTGTAGTGTTAGCATCTTGAATTTTGGTACTTGCAGATACATGTTCAGAATTGAAAGATCCAGAATGGGTCTCCATGCTTTGTCCTTTCTTGGGACTAGGAAGAGTCTTGAGTAAAATCCTTGTCCTTGCTCCTGTGTGGTACCTGTTGAATGGCTCTCATGTTCATGACAGCTGTAATTTGTTTTTGTGCCTCTGCCCATTGATTTGTTGGCAGGTTTGGCATTCCTTTGATCCTTGGTAAGGTATGAAAGTGGAATCTATATCCTTGAGAAACAATGTTTAGAACCCATTTGTCTTTTGTGATGATGTGCCAGTTGTCTGCAAAAAATGCTAGTTTTCCTCCCAAGGATGTTGCCAGGACAGATTTGCTTGGTAGTTTGAGGATAGAGTCATTGTGTCTGCCTTCTGCTAGCTTGGAGCCTGTCTTCTCCTCCTTTCTGGGTAGCAGAGCCCCATTGGCGAGGTTTGTAAGGGCCCTGTGACTGACCTCTGCCCCTTGGGCGTCTGTATTTGCCCCTCTGTGATCTGTCTGAAGCTGGAAAGGACCAGTTTTTTGTTGGCCAAATTCTGCTAAAGCGAGGGGGCTGTACCTGCAAAAAAATCCTTGACCGTTTGCAAAGATTTTGCCTTATCCTCCATTTTCTTTAAAACCTCTTCTGCTTTGACACCAAATAATACATCCTATTGTAAAGGTGCATCTAATAATTTTGCTTTAACATGGTCAGGGAGGGTTTGCTCTTTTAACCAAGCATGTCTACGTATGACAGAGCCAGTAACAGCTGGTCTACAGGAAGTTTCCAATGAATCAAATCCGCATTGTAAAGTATGCTTGCCCACCTGTTCAGCTGCATGCAACAGATTCTGCATTTCCTTGAATTCAGGCTGTTCTGAATGTGTGCTCATTTTTTGTTTTAACTGAACCATCACGAATTGTTGATATTTCAACATGCGAAACTGGCAATTTAATGCTCTCATAGCCAGAGTTGCTGAGGTGTATATTTTCTTTCCCCATCTATCTAGGGCTCTGGAATCTCTTTCAGAGGGCACAGGATATTTAGCTATAGAAGCTTTTGCTCCCTTAGGACCCTGGGAAATAGTTTCTGGGTCAACTACAGGGCTTTTATAAAGGAATTTGTGTGAGTCAGGTAGTCTGTAGTATCTGTCTGGTTTGGCTGGAGCAGGAGGTAGAGAGTCTGGATTTAAACTAGACTCCAAGTAAACATCATCCACAATATCTAAAACAGGAGGGATAGCAAGAGGTCTGTGGGGTAAAAAAAGGAACTCTCTGAGCCTTTTCTTAGAATCTGAGTAATCCTGGCCTTCCCAGTGGAAATGTTCCCTCATGGTATGTAATTGTTTCCCCAAAGGAGTAGTCTTCAGGGGGAGATGCTGAGGGAATAGAGTCTTCAGCATCAGAATCCTCATAAGGTGGAAAAGTGTAATCCTGTTCCTCAGAAGAATCTGAGGAGAGAGAAACCTGGTCAGAGGATGCATAATCCTCCTCTTGTCTTGGTCATTTATCAGGAGGGGGATGGGAACCCCTGATAAGGGTAATTAAATCTTCAGCCATCTTAAGCATCTGTTTCTTAGGCATGGGGCCTTGAACTGTAGACTGATGAACAGTTTTCTTAGGTTTTAAAGGAGTTTTAAGCTTAGCATAAGATTTAATGGTGAGTGTAGTCGGTCTGAAGACACCTTCTGCAACCGAAGGTGTTTCCTCTGCACCGGTGTCGGTAGAAGGCTGCGTCGGCCTAGTAGACTCCACTTGGGAATCTGCAGCTGTCTTGGGTTATAGTTCTGCGGTCGTCAGGGGCTGCGTAGGTGCCTCACTGAAAACCGGAGAACCGGTGACAGGCCCAGCCGAGGCCTCGGGGTCTGGCTTATTCCTAGGCTGCCTGTCCTTATCCTTGCGTTTTTTTATGAATTGCGGTCGTCGGCTGCTCCGACGGCATGATATAATTAAATTTCCTGCCAAAGTAATGCCATGCGAAGTCAAAACGGCATTTGATAGTTCGTTTATTAAACCTAGCGCAAAACCGACAACCTGCGACGTCGTGGTCTGGGCCTAGGCAAGGAATACAATAGGAATGGAAGTCCTTATGAGGTATTTGCTTCCCACAAGAAATGCAGTTGTTAACTTTTTCTGACATCGGACTGAGGCAAGAAAATGTTCCCCAATGGGGTACTTAGCTTTATTGAAGACTTCGGACTGAAATTCAAATTGAAAATCTCAGGTGTCGGCCGACCGGCACTTGCAAACTGCTTCTGCTTCGGGCACCGTGCAGCAAGAAAGACTGGAGAAAATGGCGTTGGATGCCACTTATATACCCCTGGTGCATTGATGTCAGGGAAGAAGCGACAGCAACCGACGCCGGACCAAGACTTTGGAATTCGGGCCGACTGCGGGACCGCCTGACAGCAGGATAACCGAAGCGTAACGACTGCAGCAGGGTAACACGATGAACATCTGTACTATGTTCTTCATGATTCACTGTTGGTCATCACATTTGGGTTGATTTCCAAAACTGAGGAAAAGGGTGGAGGCAGTCAAGGAGACTAGGTGCTAGCTAGAATGCCTTGCAAGACTGCAGTGGCAAAACCTGCCCTGGATTTGGAAAAGATAGGCAGGTGGTAATGCTTGGTGAAAGTGTGAACAGATGTCCATGTGGCAGCCTCCAGAATGCCCCTGGTGAGGACTCCTCTGAGGAAAGCTGCAGAGGTAGAGGCTGCTCTGGCAGAGTGAGTCCTGACCCCCTTAGGGGAGGTTTCCCATGTTGCTTGTAACAGAAACAGATACAGTGTGGAGTTTGGAAATTGTTTGTTTGGATATGGCTTTGCCCTCTGCCCCTGCAGCAAAGCTGACTAGCAACTGATCAGTCTTTCTGAATGATTTAGTACTACCCAGATATCTGAGCTGTATGTGCACATCTACAGAGTGCAGAATCCTTTCCCCCTTGTTTTGTGGGTAAGGGAAAAAAGTGGGCACATGAATGGATTGGTTGAGAGCCACACTGGACACCACTTTGGGCATGAAGGATGGGTTAATCCTGAGGGACACCCTGTCAGCATAGAAGATGATGAAGGACTCTACAGCCATGAGTGCTTGTAGCTCGGATACTCTTCTAGCTGAAGTGATGGCCAGAAGCAAGGCTGTCTTCCAGGAGAGAAACTTTAACTCTAATGAAGATGCTGGTTCAAAGAGGGGCAGGGTGAGCTTTTCCAACACAAAGTTTAGGTCCCAAGCTGGGGTAGGTGCACCTTAAGGGTGGCCTCAGGTTGCTAGCCCATCTTAGGAACCGTTTGATCAGAGGGTGTGAGAAAAGTGGGTGCTCAGTGTTGAAATGAGCAGAGAGAGCAGAGGCACGAATTTTAATACAGGAAAAGGAGAGACCACTGTGTAGCAGGTCAGCAACGTAATCCAGGATGAGAGGTACGGAGGGCTATGCCGTATTGGCTCCCTTAGCCCGAATCCAGGTGCAAAACCTTTTCCATTTGTCAGCATAAGACTTTCTAGTGCTAAGGTGTCTAGCCTCATGTATAACATTTACAACCCGTTTACTGATATTGGCAGCTTGGTCAGTGGTCAGGGAATAAGCCAGACTACCACATTGAGGGTTTGCAATTGGGGATGCATGAATTCTCCTTCCCTCTGGGTCAGGAGGGTTGGGGTCTGAGGGAGATGCCATGGTGGTAGTGGGGACAGGCTGTGCAGCAGTGGATACCAGTGCTGGCAAGGCCAGTCTGGAGCAATCAGAACTGTCCTTGTTTTTTCCTCCCTTATTTTGAGCAGTACCCTGGTTATGAGAGGTAGTGTGGGAAACGCATAGACCGAGAGGTTGACCCAGGGGAAGGACAGGGCATCTACTTTCCAGGCCCTGCAGTGAGGCTTCCTGGTGCAGAACTTCTGAGCTGATGGTTGGAGTGGAAAGCAAAGAGGACAACCTTCGGGGTGTCCCATTTCTGATTTATTAGCGTGAAAGTTCTTTGGTCTAGCTGCCACTCATGTGGGTCCAGAAGATTTCTGCTTAAGTTGTCTGCAAGAGAGTCTAGAGAGCCTGGCAGGAATTGTGCTAACAGGTGTAGTTGCATGGCTGGGTCTGTGTGCCAAAGGGTTATGGCGAGCCTGCATACAGGATAGGAGTGAGTCCCTCCCTGCTTGTTGATAAGCCACATCACAGTGGTGTTGTCTGTTTTGATCAGGAGAGCCCCTGGGGAGAAAAGGGGCCTGAAAGCGGTCAATACGTGCTGGACAGCTAATATCTCTTTTCGGCTGATGTGCACATGTATTTTCTGTGGGCTCCATTGGCCCTGTATGCACCTGCCATCCAGGTGTGCACCCCAGGTATTGTCTGATGCATCTGTGGTGAGGGTTTGGGAGGTGGGGGGTGTTGAGAAAGGCAGCCCCTTGTTGTGGGAGCATGCTGCTGCCCACCAAAGAAAATCTTTCCTTAGGCATGGTATAAGAGTTTCCATTTCTTGAGAGTGTTGACACCAAAGGCTTTTTAGGTACCATTGAAGTTTCCTCATATGCAGTCTGGCATATGGAATGAGTAGAATGCAAGATGCCATGAACCCCAGAGCTTGCAGGATTTTCCTTGCAGACAACTGGGGTCTGGTGGCTAGTTAAGAGAAGAAGGCTGTCAGGTAAGTTTGTTTTTCTGGAGTAAGGAATGCCATCTGGGATGCTGTGTTCAGGCTTGCTCCCAGGAAAATAAACTGGGTACTAGTTTGGATTTCTTTTTGTTGATAGTGTACTCTAGGGAGGTCAGTAGGGACTTCACAAAGGCCAGGTGCTTGAGCAGCTTTTCCCGACTGTCTGCCTGAATCAGGCAGTCGTCTAAGTATGGGTAAATTTGTATAATTCTTGGCCTGCAAAAGGCAATGGCGGGAGACAGACATTTTGTGAAAACTCTGGGAGCAGTAGAAAAGCCAAAGGGAAACGCAGATAATTGAAAGTGCAGAGATCCTGTCCTGAAACGTAGATATTTCCTGCAGGATTCCCTGATAGGAATGTGGAAGTAGGCCTCTTTTAGGTCTAGGGTGGCTAGCCACGCATTCTTGGAGAGCATAGCTAGTACTTGCTAGAAGGTGAACATTTTGAATTTTGGCATCACCAGGAGGGTGTTTAGCATGGATAGATCGAGGATAGACCACCAGGCGCCCTCTTTTCTGGGTACCAGGAAAAGTCTGGAGTAGAAACCTTGGCCTATCTGTTCTGCAGAAACGTGCTCTATTGCCCTCATAGAGAGCAGGGAAAGGACTTGCTTTTTCACCTCTGCCCACTGGTTTGGAGGACGATCTGGGAACCTTTTTGTGGTTGGGAGAGTGTGGAAAGAAAATTTGTACCCCTGGGACACTATGTTGAGGACCCAGCAGTCATTGGTAATGGTGGTCCAGGTGGGGCGTGGAAGCACAGTTTTCCTCCTAGGGGCAAGTGCAGGTGGGCGGAGGGAGGGGATGGTGGTGGAGAGTCATTGTAAGTTCTTACCATGACAGGGTGGCTTTGCACTCCCTGGTTTGGAAGTGGATGAACTCCATTGCTTTGATCTCCGCATTCCCTGTGGCTGCTGTCTGGGTGGTCTGCTTCCCTGGGTCTGGGCTGAACTGACCTGGAGGGGGCAGGAAAGGACCAGTGCTTGGAGGGGCAATGCCTACTGAACCTTGGTGGCTAGACCTGTAGGAAATCCTTAACTGTCTGCATAGATTTAGCTTTTTCTTCCATCTTTTTTTAAGACCTCCGCTGCCTTGGTGCCAAATAAGTTGTCTTTGTGCAAGGGTGCATCCAATAATTTAGATTTGACTTGGTCTGGCAAGGGCAGTTCCTTAAGCCAAGAATGCCTTCCAAGGACAGAACCGGTGACTGCTGCCCTGCAAGAAGCTTCTTATTTTCTGCACAAGCAGGAAAGGATGCTATTTTTTGTTTGAGGAGTTCCATGGTATGTTGCTGAAATTTTAGCATATGGAACTGATAATTTAGTGCTCTGATAGCAAGAATAGCAGAGGTGTATACTTTTTTACCCAAGCTGTCTAGTGCTCGGGAATCCCCATCTGAGGGGGTAGGATTCTTAGCAGAAGTTGCTTTAATTCCTTTAGGCCCTAGAGAAATAACCTCGTGGTCAGCAGTAGGATTTTTGAAAAGAAATTTGTGAGAGTCAGGGACTCTGTAATATCTGTCAGGTTTTCTGGGAGCAGGAGGGAGGGTGTCAGGAGAAACTAGATTCCATGAAAACATCATCCAGAACATCCTTGACAGGGGGGATGGCCAGGGGTCTATGCTGTGGAAGATCTAAGAATTCTCTGAGTTTCTTTTTAGAATGAGGGTAGTCTTGACATTCCCATTGGAAATGCTCCCTTAAAGTATTAAGGGTTTCCCCAAAGGAAAAGTCCTCGGGTGGAGAGGCTGAAGGAATGGATTCCTCTGCATCAGAATCCTCAAAAGCAGAGAGGGGTTGCATTTCTTCATATTCAGATGCATCAGAGTCATCAGACTCCTGTTCAGATAAAAATACTGGGGACAGATCTCTTCTTTCGGAAGGGGTAGCTTGGCTTCCCCTAACCAGCATTATAAGGTCTTCGCCATTTTAAGCATTTGAGACTGAGGCAAGGAAGCAGGTGTCTGAGATTGCGTCGTCGGTTTCTTGGGCGTTAGAAACTTGGTCGTTTTCGAAAGAATGGTAGACTCGAAAGAAGTCGTCAGTTTGTGTCGAGAATCGGTAGTGCGAAGTACTTCCTTGGAAGCCGGTGCTTGCTCAGCGGCTCCGGACCCATCCAAGGTAAGACAACCGCAGGATCCTTAGTCAAAGAAGAGTTTTGCGGCATACCGGACTCCGAAAGGGTCTCAGTAGCAGCCTGCAAATCCACAGAAGTGGACATCAGGGGATGCAAAAGCGCCTCACTGAGGACCGGAGAACTGATGACTAGCTTAACGGAAGCGTTGTTGGTAGGTTTGGACCTGTGCGGTCAGTCTCTGTCTTTAGCCTTATGTTTTTTCAGAAGATCTGCTGTCGGATGGCTTACCAAAGCCATATCTGAACTCTAGGACTGCAAACGAAAATACCTAGCTACAATAAGGGCCCAACAACGTATAGTTCTGGCATTGAACAAAGCACAAAAGCGACAGCAAGGGACGTCGTGGTCCGGGCCTAAGAGTGACGCAGTAAGAATGAAAGTCTTGGTGTGGTATTTGCTTTCCACAGGCGAGACAATTAACTTGTTCTGACATTGGTTAAAGCAAGAAAAACGGATCCCCAACGGGGTACTTAGCTTTAGAAGACTTCAGCTTCAATTCGGAAGACAAAACTCAGGTAGCGGCCGTCCGGCACTTATGCGGACTGCTTCTGCTTCGGGCTCCTCGGCAAGAAAGACTAATGTAATGGTGTCGGCTGCCTTACTTTATACTACTGATGTCCTGATGTCAGTCCTGAAGCGACAGCAACTGACGCAGAAATACTAAGCCTCTGGTATTCGGGCCGGCCGAGGGCTACCCTGGCAGGGATAACCCAAATGTTATGACTGCAACAGTGAAACACGAAGAACATCTGTTTTTTTAAATTAATTTGTCCTACATGAGTCTTTAAAACTGCCACATATCAGAATAACAATAGAACAGAAGTAATAGACTGTGTGTGATTTATCCACTCTCTGCCTATTTCAAAGGTGGCAACATTATACAAGGTAATTGGCACAGAGTACAGTTATTAAAGAATTCAAAATTCCGGTAGACCTTTCGACAAGCCAGTGGCAGGTTACAAGCGAGTTTCTCTCCCTGTGTCACTCTATAAAGTACTACTGGAAAAAAATTTCAGCACCCTACATCTGACTCTGATGGCATCTTGCAACCAAAAGGCCTTACTAAAGTCTATGTAGACCCATCTACTTGTACTTCAGTGTCAAGTCCTCTCAAGTCACTCAGCTGTAAAACTGCAACAAAAACAAATGATAATAGCACCTTCAGACGATGAACCCAAGTTGGCTGCTGTCTAAGAAAATCGATCAGCTCCCCCTAAGAATTCCTTTGTGGCTTAACTTCATTTTCAAGTACTTGTAAGACCATTCACATATTCCAGAAAAAAGCTGAAAGAACTTTTTTTGTAGGATACAAGAAATACGGCACAAGGCACAGTCATGTAACAGCAGCTAAAAGTTACTTACTACTGCATATAATACTGTCGTGCATACATCTGCCACCACAACATCTGCATAGAGTTAAACACGGGATATGCTGGAATCCCAACTGGAACCCCTTGTGATACCGGAACCTGACTGCCAACATTCCTGTCAAATAAAAGGAAGATAAATTATGCCACTCTAGTGACTTTTGAAATTATACAATTTTAGGCTGTTGCATGTAACAAGACAATTGTATGTACCTGACAAGTTGGACATCAGGTTAACAACATTAAGCACCATGCCCAATTGCAAAAATAAAATGTGCATACAAACATACACTCTATTTTGTACCTCTGAAGTGATAACTTTCTTACCTGATCAAGTTCATAAAATAAGTACAAATTAAATGCAGTCACTATGAAGTCAAAACTTATGGGTAAGTTGCAACTTTTGTTTCTCAAAAGCTAAATAAATAAATTACAATTCGAGTCTGGATGCCTTCTGGAATAACACAGGAAAAAGTCACAAGCAGGAGTTGAGAAAAGTAGAATTCTAGATGTGCTTGCCATCTGCATTGGTCTTTACAAGAATAAAAAAAAATTGCTTTTTAGTGGACCAAGACAAACATTACTAAAGAAAAAATAATTTCAGCTTTTAGATTAAATGAGACTGTAAATAGAATCCAAGACAACAAAAGAAGCAGTCAATATAAACACTCCAGATTACGTCAGGCTTCTCTACTGCAGCACGAGAAATACTATTAGCCTGCTATATTAATAAGATATAAAAGTTGCAATTGGTTAGATAACTTACTTATTTATTCTATTTTACTTTTGTTTACCGGGTAGTGTCCAACTGGGCCAGAAGCCCGTTTTCAGCAGAGGCCCGGGGAGAAAAGCTCCATAATACAGTAATTGAATACAGAAGAATAACATTCATTTTGTGACATCTTCACCCTCCATTCTATCAACATCCCTACTTCCAAAAAACAAATCTGCTACTTGGCAGCCTAACTACCCTGAAGCTAAACCAAAATACTATCACCTTGTCCCCCCTACTTCCATTCTACTCCCTCTCTCCTTTCTCTGCTTCTCGCAGGAGACATCCACCCCAGCCCTGGGCCATATCTCCCCTACCCAGGCAACACTATCTCCACACAGTCCACCCCTCTCCAACCTAATATCCCATTGAAACATCTCCCTGTATTCCATTAACATTTGAAGCATAATGAACAAAACTACTGAATTCCATTTCTGGATATCTCCACACTCTCCTGACATGTTAACCATCTGTGAAACATGGCTAAAACCCCACATCCCAGACAAAGACTTCCTCCCCCCTGGAGGCCACACAGGTAAAAACCGCACTCTCCAAGAATGCAGCATCCTTGGGACCAGACAACATGCCGGGCTGTGTACTACATGAACTACAAAATAAATTGGCACCTCAACCAAGTGTCATGTTTAATCATAGTCTCACCTCAGGCTTCGTGCCCACTGAGTGGCACACAGCTATAGTTATCCCACTCCACAAGGGGGGATCCACCTTGGATGCTGGGAACTACCACCCTATCAGTCTGACAAGCCTGATCTGCAAGGCCATGGAATGTATTATCATGGAACTTATAAACAAAGACATTGGCAACCTTCAAACATTGGACCCCACCCAGTTTGAGTTTGTGAAGGGCCAATCTTGTCTCCTGAATCTGACTGACTTCTTCGAATCAGTTTCCAGAGCTATGGACGAGGGTAAGACAGTCCACACAGCCTATCTGGACCTTGCCAAGGCCTTTGACACCACCACCACCCACTCTGGAATCATACATAAACTTAATAATCTGGGCATTAATCCCTACGTCACTCGATGGGTTGCCAACTGGTTTACTGACAGAACCCACACTGTAAAAGTGGCTGACTCCAACTCCATCTCCAGACAAGTGGAGTACCTCAGGGTTCAGTCCTAAGACAGCTCTTGTTTGGCATCTACTTCTCTAAAGTACAGGCCAACACGAAGGGACTCTGGCTAACAAAGTTCGCAGATGACTGCAAACGGAGAGCCATTATTGAATCCTCAAATGATGTGGATATTCTACAAAAGGGCCTTACACAAACAGATGCTTGGTGCCAAAGCCATGGGCTCAAGCTCAATGCCAAGAAATGTATAGTTATCCTCTTTGGGAAAAAACATGTACCCGTGAATTACCACATAGGTGGCAGTACACTTAACACCGAAAGTGTGATAAGACTAAGAGACACAGGTGGACAGTGGTCTTACCTTCGATAACCACATCGCCACAACAGTCAGGAAGTCCTTCTATGTGGCACACCTCATCACTAAGGGCTTTTTATCCAGAAAAAACGAGGTCATTGTCCCACTGTACTCATCCCTTATTAGACCCATTATAGAATACAATGCCCCGTTTGGTATGTACCTCTCACGACATCTGCAACAACTGGAAAGGCTGCAGAAATGCCTCACTAAAAAAATCACAGGCCTAAAGCAGATGCCCTATGCTGACCATCTAAAAACTCCAGCTATACTCTGTCGCATATCATCTACTCAGAGGCAATATCTGCTTAACATACAAGGCCATGTCAAACCAAGAGCTGTTGGACATGCTACACTTAAAGAAATCACAATCCCTCAGAGTCGTACACTCCAGGAATCTAAACCTTGTCATCACAATGAACAAAACATGCTGGAGAGATAAGTTCTTGACCCAGAGACTCCCCAGACTCTGGAATAGACTTGCCCATACATGTCAAGCAGAGCACCTCTTTGGCCCTCTTCAAAAGGAACCTTGACAATTGGATGGGAGATAGGAAATTCACCCCGGGGATCACATCAGTCACCCTGCAAGACAGGGGTCCAGGGAAGTAAATATTGCGGGAAGAAACAGACAGGGAATTGTTATGGCTAGACTTGTATAGGCCCTAGGGCCAACAGCCTAGTACCAACCTATAAACCTATGATACATCTTAAGACTAGACAGAACCAAAAAATGGTGGTGGTGTTGCTATCATGTTTTCTAGTCACCTCTCATTATCCCCTCCCCTCCTGCCTCTCCAGCAGAACTGCTTACTGCAAACTATAAAATAAATGCCCACACCTCAATTAACATAGCTGAAATGTTGTCACCAGGAGGAATGTACATCACTACACTGGAAAGTATCCTATCCTGGCTCATCCATCACCTTCCAAATGAAACAATACTCTTGGGAAATGTTAACATTAACTGGTTACCTAACTCCTCAGAATCTCCCACCTCCTCTATTAACTTACACGGTTTCTCTAAACTTATATCTACGTCTACTTATACTACCAAATCTTCTAATCATTCCTCTCTCCTTGACTGGATTCTACTCTCTCACCCCCAGAAATATCACTTCCCCAAATCTCTACCAGATACTCTTAACAACCATTGTCCAATCAAAGTCCTTCATTTCACCCCTCACTTGAGCAAACCACATAAGTTCAAAGCATGTTGCAAACTAACCAAGTCATCAATGACAAGAGAAACCACTTTACTAACCCTCCTGAGTTGTATCTAAATAACCCAAAGAAGTTATGGCATATTAACCAAATCCTCAATCCAGGCAACCCCTCCTCACCCCAACCTTGTCCTACAAATACACCTCTACAAACTGCTACTGACTAACTCCTATTTCAGAGACACCATCAGCAAATTAACTAACCATTCTAACTCCAACTCAGACACTACCCTCCCCCAACCCTCTTAAACCCCCTAACACCTCCTCAGCCTTCTCCCTAAAAACTGTATCTACCTACTAACTACATTAAATCCCTACTTTTTAAACTTAAGCCTTGCTCTCCCTCAACAAACTCCTTCCACTCTTTCTTCAGAAAGCAGCCAACTCCCTTGCCCTCCCCATCTCTATACTCATTAACCACTCCATTACCAAGTACAAAGTACCTGCAATGTGGAAGAAATTCTATACCTTACCCATTCATAAAGGAGGTAGTTCCACTGAACTCTCCAACTTTAAGCCCACTGCAATCCTATCACCGCTCTCTAAGATCTTGGAAAAATGCGTACACAAACAAATTCTTCACTACCTCTTACAAGAGAACCTAATCACCCCCACTCAGCATGGCTTTTGTCCTGGACATAACACCTCTACTGCTCTCATTTCTTTCATTAACACAATCTCACAAGCCAGAGACCAAAACAAACTAGTCTCTTGCCGCTTTCTTGACCTTGCAAAGGCTTTCGACACAGTCTCTCACCCCCCCCCCCCTTAAACAAACTATCTGAACTCAACCTATCCGCCAATACTATCTCCAGGTTCTCTAGCTACCTTAACAAGTTTCCAATCTGTTAAATGACTTTCTGGTATCTCTCCTGAGCTTCCTATAAATATGGGGGTTCTCCAAGGATCAATCCTTGGCCCACTACTACTATTTAATATCTTCATCAATCTGTTGTCTACCTCCTCCCAACAGTCATGACTTGTACAATATGCTGACGACTCCACAGTTATCACCATAGCCGATACCCTCTCTGATCTACATACTACAACCCAGAACTCCTTTTTATCTACTGGAAACTGGCTCAACAAGAACCAGCTAATCCTAAACCCAAAAAAGATTAAACTTCTGCTCTTTGTTCCCAAATCTATGATCACCTTAAACCTTCAATCTCAATCACTTCTCATAATAACACACCTATCACAGTGTTAACTCACACCAAACTACTTGGGGTCATTATTGACAACCAGCTGATATTTGACCTGCATGTTCTCAGTAACATGAAGAAAACCCACCAAAAACTTGGAGTCTTTTACTGGAGCAAAAACTTTGTATCTAGTAAAGCCAGGATTGCCCTATCCCAGGTCTACCTACTCCCCACCCTTTTCTATGGCTCTCAGATCCTCACAACCTATCTACTCTCTAAAAGTACAGTTGTGTACACTTACCATAAATGTAGATGTTCGAGTGTATTCACTGTTGCAGTCATTACATTTGGGTTATCTGCTTGCAGGTAGCCCTCACTCGGCCTGCTTAACAAAGTCTTGGGTCCTGCATCAGTTGCTGTCCCTTCTTCCACGATGTCAGGTCGTCAGGAGTATAAAACATACAGCATACATACTTCTTTGAGGCAGTCACCAAAGCCGTGGATGAGGGTAAGATAGTTAACACAGCCTATCTTGACCTCGTCAAGGCTTTCGACACCATCCCTCATTCTGGAATTATAGCTAAACTCACTAAACTAGGTATAAATCCCTACGTCATAAGAAGGGTTGCCAACTGGCTCATGACATAACCCACTGTAAAAGTTGCAGACTCCAAATCTGACCCCAAGGCAGTGACAAGTGGAGTGCCACAGGGTTCCGTCCTGGGACCTCTCCTGTTTGGTATCTACTTCTCTGAAGTACAGGCTAACACAGAAAACCTCTGGCAGACGAAGTTCACAGATCACTGCAAACTAGGAGCCACAGTCAAGTCCCCAAATGGTGTGGACATCCTACAGAAGGGCCTCACTGAAACAGATGCCTGGTGTCAGAGCCATTGCCTCAAGCTCAAAGCCAAAAAGTGCAGTGTCATCTCCTTTGGTAAAAACTCTGTACCCATGAACTACCACATAGGCAGCAATCTACTTAACACCGAATGCGTGATGAGAGACCTTGGGACCCAGGTGGACAGTAGTATCTCCTTTGATAGTGACATCGCCACAGTAGTCAGGAAGTCCTTCTACGTGGTACACCTCATCATAAAAGGGTTCTCATCCAGGAAAAAAGAGGTCATTGTTCCCCTCTACCCGTCACTCATTAGATCCATTATAGAGTACAACGCCCCTTTTGGAATGTACCTAACAAAACATCTGCAGCAGCTGGAAAGGCCACAGAAGTACCTCACAAAGAGGATTACTGGCCTCAAACAAATGCCCTACACTGACCACCTCAAAAACTCCAGCTTTACTCCATAGCATATCGCCTACTCCGAGGTGATCTCTGCCTAACATTTAAAGCTATGTCAAACCCAGAGCTGTTGGACATGCTACACAGTACAGTTTTGTACCTACCATAAATGTAGATGTTCGAGTGCTAATACAGCTGCAGTCATAACAGATGGGTTTTCCTGCCGTCAGGCGGGTCCTCGGTCGGCCGAATTCCAAAGTCTAGGTCCGGCGTTGGTTGTCGTCGCTTCTTCCCTGATGTCAGTGGGACAGGGGTATAAAAGAACCAGCCGACACCATTTTCTTCAGTTTTTCTTGCCCCAGATGTCAGGTGCCCCCAGAAGGAAGGCAATACATAAATTTATGTAATAATGCAATGCAGTGTAATCAAAAAACAGTAGTTGCAAGCAAATACACCATAAAAGAATACCCCAGTCAGGTTGTATGAGGGGGTGTTAGTCATTAGGCCTGTCCCAGAGGGGAAGGAGGGAGGGAAACCTGGACTGCAGCTGTATTAGCACTCGAACATCTACATTTATGGTAGGTACAAAACTGTACTATGTTCATCGTGCATACAGCTGCAGTCATAACAGATGGGTAGAATACCAAAGCTAAAAAGGGGGTGGTAGGCACTAGCTGGAACTAGGAGGAGCCAGGATGCCCTGCAAAACTGCAGTGGCAAAACCTGCTCTAGATTTGGAGTATAAAGGCAGGTGATAGTGCTTGGAGAAAGTATGCACAGAACTCCAAGTGGCAGCTTCCAAAATATCTTTGGTAGGAACCCCCCTGAGGAAAGCTGCAGAGATAGCTGTGGCCCTTGTGGAGTGAGACCTGATGCCTACAGGCACAGTTTTACCATGAAGAGAGTAACAAAAGCGTATGCAGTGGGCTATCCATTTTGAGACTGTCTGTTTGGAAATAGGCTTCCCTTGAGCCCCTGTAGCATAGGACACAAAGAGTTGCTCTGATTTTCTGAAAGGCTTTGTTCTGTCCAAATAATAACGTAGTTGTCTGTGAATGTCCAGGGAATGTAGTAGTCTCTCCCCTTTGTTTTGAGGATTGGGGTAAAAGGTAGGTAAGTGGATAGCCTGATTCAAGGCTACCCTGGACACTACCTTTGGCATAAAGGAAGGATTGGTTCGTAAAGAAACTCTGTCCTGATGGAAAATGATGAAAGGCTGCACAGCCATGAGGGCTTGTAGTTCCGAAACCCTTCAAGCTGAGGTGATAGCCAACAGGAAGGCTGTTTTCCAGGACATATATTGCAGTTCTGTTGAGGCAGCTGGCTCAAAAGGAGGCAAAGTCAGTTTTTCTCTAGAATGAAATTGAGATCCCAAGCAGGTACTGGTTGTTTCCTTGGGGGTTTTATATTCTTAGCACCTCTGAGGAACTGCCTTAAGAGCGGGTGGGAGAATAAAGGAGGATCAGTGTTGTATTCTGCAGAAATGGCTGAGGCATGGATTTTGATGGAAGAGAATGAAAGTCCACTGCTTAGCATCTCAGTTAGGTACTGTAATATTTGAGGTAAATTCAGTATTCCAGGGTTCTGGCCCTTTTTCTCATTCCAAGCACAAAACCGTTTCCATTTGGCGGAGTAGGCTTTTCTAGTAGAAGGTCTTCTGGCCTCCAAAATGACATCCTGTACCTCCTTGGAGAGTAGGGTCTATTGTGATTTTAAGGAATCTTCCATGCGGCTAGATTGAGTGTTTTCAGCTGACTGTGAAGAGTTTTGAAATTGTGCTGAGTCAGTAGAAGAGGCATTAGAGGCAGGATCCATGGTGGGGAATGCGTTAGGCTCCTCAGGAGTGGGTACCAGTGTTGTCTTGACCAGTCTGGAGCGATGAGAATCATCTTTGGTCTGTCTGCTCTGGTTTTTAATAGAACTTTGGGCAGCAGAGGAAGAGGTGGAAAGGCATAAACTGTCATTGTTGTCCAACTGAAAGAGAGTGCATCCACTTTCCAGGCCTGTGGATGAAAGGTCCTTGAGCAGAATTTTGCCAATTGGTGATTTCTGTGGGAGGCAAAGAGATCTATGTCTGGCCTTCCCCATGCTTGAATTATCTTTGAAAAATCTTGAGGATGCAACTTCCATTCGTGTGGATCTGTCATATTTCTGCTTAGGTTGTCTGCCAGTGTGTTTTCCTTGCCTGGCAGGAACTGTACTTGAAGCTCGATTTGCAATTCTAGAGCCATGTTCCAAAGAGACATGGCTAGCCTGCATAGGGGGTATGAGTGGGTTCCTCCCTGTTTGTTTATGTACCATATTACTGTGGTGTTGTCTGTCCTTATCAATAGCTGGAATGGATGCAGCAGGTCTTTGAAAGCTATAATAGCATTTATTACTGCTAGCATTTCCTTTTGATTGATGTGTAGGTGCTTTTCCTTTTGGGACCATCTGCCCTGAATGCACCGATCTGTCATGTGCACCCCCCAGGCATAATCTGAGGAGTCTGTTGTGATGGTTTGACTTGCTTGAGGCTTGCAGAATGGGAGACCTGTGTTTCTTTGGCATGCTTGAGCCCACCACAGAAATTCCTTTTGAAGACATGGAATCAGTGGTATTATTGTTTCCAAGCTGTGGCTGTGCTGAGACCATAGGTTTTTCAGGTACCACTGAAGTTTCCTCATATGCAGCTTTGCACATGGGATTAGTAGGATGCAAGATGCCATGAATCCCAGAGCCTGCAGGATTTTCCTTGCAGTCAGCCTGGTGAAAGTTGCCAGTTTTCTGAAGTATTGAGTTAGTTGCCCTTGTTTCTCTGGCGTGAGGTAGGCCATCTGGGTGTTTGTATCCAAGTTGGCACCCAGGAAAATTATTGTTTGAGAAGGTATTAGCCTTGATTTCTTTTTGTTGACTGTGTATCCCAGGGAATTCAACAACCTTATTACAAAAGCCAGATGTTTCAGAAGTATGTGCTTGCTGTCCGCTTGGATCAGGCAGTCGTCCAAATATGGATATATCTGTATCCCTTGCAGTCTGCAGTAGGCAATTACTGATGCCAGGCATTTCCTAAACACTCTGGGCGCAGTAGATAAGCCAAAGGGCAATGCAGAGAATTGATAATGTGTTAAACCTGCAAGAAATCTGAGGTATCTTCTGCAATCTTGTCTGATTGGGACATGCAGGTATGCCTCCTTGAGGTTCAATGTTACCAGCCAAGACTCCTTGCCCAGCATGGGAAGAAGCTGCTGTAATGTGAGCATCTTGAATTTTGGCACGAGTAAAAATGTGTTTAGGATGGATAGGTCCAAAATAGGTCTCCAATCTTTGCCCTTCCTTGGTACCAGGAGTAGTCTGGAATAAAAACCTTGACCCTGTTCTTGTGCAGGTACCTCTTGAATAGCTTTCATGTCCATGAGATCTGAAATTTGTTTTTGTGCCTCTGCCCTTTGATTGTGTGGCAGGTTTGGCATGCTTCTCATTTTTGGAAGGGTGTGAAAGTGGAATCTGTAGCCTCTGTCTATAATGTCCAGGATCCATTTGTCTTTTGTGACAATATGCCAATTTTTTGAAAATAATGCCAGTTTTCCACCTAAAGGTGCTGCCATTTTAGCCTTGTTTGGCATGCAAAGAGGAAAGTCATTGGTTCTGCTTTCTGAATGGCTGTGAACTATCCTCACTACCTCTGTGGGTAGGTGCTTGCCATTGTCTGCCTCTAAACGATCCTTGAGATTGCCCTCTACCCCTCGGGCGCCTGTATCTACCTCTTTGGGGTCTGTCCGTGGCTGGAAAGGACCAATTTTTTGAAGGCCAATTTCTACTGAAACGTGGAGGTTGTACCTGTAGGAAATCTTTCACTGTTTGCATTGATTTTGCCTTTTCCTCCATTTTCTTTAATACCTCCTCAGCTTTAACACCAAACAATACATCTTTTTGCAGAGGTGCATCCAGTAATTTAGCTTTGACATGATCTGGTAAGGTTTGCTCTTTAAGCCAAGCATGTCTACGTATGACTGATCCTGTAACAGCAGCTCTACATGAGGCCTATAAAGCATCAAAACCACATTGCAAGGTATGCTTACCTACTTGTTCTGCACTATGTATCAAATCCTGCAACTCCTTCAATTCTGGTTGTTCAGGTTGTGACATTTTGCTTCTCAACTGTGATAAAAACTATTGGTACTTTAACATATGGAACTGGCAGTTTAATGCCCTCATGGATAAAGTGGCCGAGGTGTATACCTTTTTCCCCCACCTTTCTAAAGCTCTGGAATCCCTCTCTGAAGGTAAAGGATTTTTAGCAGTGGAGGCCTTAATTCCCTTGGGGCCCTGTGAGATAGTTTCTGGGTCATCCGCATGGCTTTTGTATAGGAATTGGTGTGAGTCAGGAACCCGGTAATACCTGTCAGGCTTGACTGGGGCTGGAGGTAAAGAGTCTGGGTTAAGGCAGGACTCCTAATACACATCATCAAGGATATCTAAGACAGGGGGTATAGCCAGAGGCCTGTGCTGAGGGAGCAAGAGAAAATCCCTAAGCCTTTTCTTGGAGTCTGAGTACTCTTGGCCTTCCCAGTGGAAGTGTTCCCTCAAGGTATGCAAGGTTTCCCCAAAAGAGTAATCCTCGGGGGGGGGGGGGGACAGAGGGAATGGACTCCTCTGCATCAGAATCCGGACCACCTGTAGTCGGCTTTGGCGTGGTGTCGGTAGAGGCCGCGGACCTAGTGTGTCGGTCCTTATCTTTGTGTCTTTTAGTCAAAACTGCAGTCGGAGTATCCGACGACATTATGTAGTTAAATTTATTGCCAAAAAAGTGCTGGGCGAACTCCGCCCGACACTTAATGGTGCGTTTGTTGAAAGTAGCACAAAAACGACAGGCCGAGACGTCGTGGTCTGTGCCTAAGCAAGGAATGCAGAGGGAATGAAAATCCTTATGCGGTATTTGCTTCTCACATGAAATACAATTATTAACTTTGTCTGACATCGGTCTGAGGCAAGAAAAGTTTCCCCAACGGGGTACTTAGCTTTCAAGAAGACTTCGGTTGCAGATATTCGTAATCTCAGGAGCTGGCCGACCGGCACTTATGAACTGCTTCTGCTTCAGGCACTGCGCGGCAAGAAAGACTGAAGAAAATGGTGTTGGCTGGTTCTTTTATACTCCTGTCGCACTGACGTCAGGGAAGAAGTGACAACAACCGACGCCAGACCTAGACTTTGGAATTCGGCCGACCGAGGACCCACCTGACGGCAGGAAAACCCATCTGTTATGACTGCAGCTATATACACGATGAACATCTAAAGAAATCCCAATCCCTCCAAGCTACACACTCTAGGGACCTAAACCTTGTCACCACAATAAACAGGATACGCTGGAGGAATAGATTCCTGCCCCAGAGACTTCCTATACTCTGGAACAAGCTACCCATCTATGTCAAGCAAAGTTCTTCATTAGCACTCTTCAAGAAAAATCTTGATGAGTGGATGGGAAATAGGAAATACACCCCGGGGATCACTTCTGTGTCTCTGCTGGACAGTGGCACAGGAAAATAACTTTCTTGGGTGGAATAAGCTATGGTACCTTGCTGGCTAGGCTTACGTAGGCCCTTGGGCCGATAGCCTAGTACCTGCCTATGAACCTATTACATCAGTTTTTCTTGCCCCAGATGTCAGGTGCCCCCCTAATGGGAAGCAATTAAATATAAAAGTACAAATATATACCTCCAACAAAAAAGCAAATACACCAAAAAAGGCTTTTAAGCATAGTAAAGGAAAGTAGAGGTATAGCCAAAAGAAGTTAGGGAACTGGAGGGAGGGTAATCAGGACTGCAACAGTGAATACATACGAACATCTACATTTATGGCAAGTGTACACAACTGTACTATGTTCTTCGTGTTTCACTGTTGCAGTCATTACATTTGGCTAGATTCCCAAAGCTATTGTTAGGAGGAGGAATTTAGATAGCAATAGGGCCAGCTATAAGGCCTTGCAAGACTGCAGTGGCAAAGCCAGCTCTGGATTTAGAGAAAACTGGCAAATGATAATGCTTCGTGAAAGTATGTACAGAACTCCAGGTAGCAGCTTCTAGGATGTCCCTGGTAGGGACGCTTCTGAGAAAAAGGCTGTAGAGGTAGATGCTGTCCTGGTGGAGTGAGGTCTGATCCCCTGGGGGATAGGTTTTCCATGGTGCTTATAGCAGAAATTAATGTAATGGCTTATCCATTTAGAAATGGTTTGCTTTGAAATAGCCTTCCACTCTGCCCCTGCAGCAAATTCCACCAGCGGTTGTTCAGATTTCCTTTGAGGTTTAGTCCCGTCCAGGTAGAATCTAAATTGTCTGTGCACATCTAAGGAATGCAGTATCCGTTCCCCTTTATTCTGTGGATTGGGAAAGAAGGTTGGCAAATTAATGGACTGATTAAGAGCCACACTGGATACCCCCTTGGGCATAAAGGATGGATTGGTTCTGAGGGGCACCCTGTCCGCATGAAAGATGATGAAAGGCTCCACTGCCATAAGAGCCTGTAATTCAGATACCCTTCTAGCTGCAGTGATTGCTAAAAGGAAAGCGGTTTTCCAGGAAAGAAATTTTAAGTCTGCAGTAGCAGCTGGCTCGAAAGGAGGTAAGGTGAGTTTCTCCAAGACAAAGTTAAGGTCCCAGGCTGGTGTTGGCGCTCTCCTGGGTGGTCCCAAAGTTTTGGCCCCTCTGAGGAACTGCTTGAGCAGTGGATGAGAGAAGAGGGGAGGTTCTGTGTTATAATGAGCTGAAATGGCTGAGGCGTGGATTTTAGTGGAGAAAAAAGACAGGCCCTTGTGAAGCATCTCAGTTAAGCATTGCAAAATCTGAGGTAAATTGGGTGCTGCTGTGCTCAGCCCTTAAGATTGGTTCCAGGCACAGAATCTTTTCCATTTTTCAGCATAAGATTTTCTAGTACTAGGCCTCCTTGCCTCTAAAATGATATCCATCATAGGTTTGCTGAGGGATGGTAAAGGAGAGATTAAGTAATTAGCCAGGCTGCAAGGTTCAATGTTAGAAGCTGAGGGTGCAGAATCTGGTTCTCCTGCTGAGACAGCAGGGAAGGAGTCTGAGGCAGGTGCCATGGAGATAACCGTGACACACTGCGCAGGAGGGGGTACCAGTGTTGACGTGGTCAGTCTGTAGGAATCAAAATCATCCTTGGTTTGTCCTGTTTGATTTTTTAGTAGTACTTTGGAGAGCAGAGGCAGAGGGGGGGGGGAGACATAGACTGATAGGTTTTTCCAGCTGAAGGACAGAGCATCCACTTTCCAGGCTTGTTTGCGGGGAGTTCTTGTGCAAAATTTGTCCAATTGGTAGTTCTGGAGAGAGGCAAACAGGTCTATATCTGGGCTCCCCCATTTGCTTGTCAACATGTTGAAAATCTTTGGTTCCAGTTTCCACTCATGTGGGTCCATGAGATTTCTGCTTAGTCCGTCTGCCAGTGTATTTAGTTTTTCTGGCCGGAACTAAGCTTGTAGGTGCACTTGGTAGCTCAAGGCTGTGTTCCACAATGCCATGGCTAGTCTGCAGAGGGGGTAAGAATGTGTACCCCCCCTGCTTGTTTATGTATTACATAACAGTGGTGCTGTCCGTCTTTACCATTAGTTGTCCTGGATGAATGTAGTCCTTGAAGGCTGTCAGAACATTCTGTACAGCTAACATTTCTTTTTGACTGATACGCAGGTACATTTGACTTGGGTTCCATTTGCCCTGAATGCACTTCCCTGCCAGGTGAGCCCCACATGCATAGTCCGTCTGTTGTTAGGGTTTGAGTGGCAGGGGGTGGTGTGAAAGGTAGTCCCTTGTTTTGGTGGCAGGCCTCTGCCCACCAAAGGAACTCTAGGCGTAGGCAAGGTATGATAGGAATCATTGTTTCTAGGTCTCGAGAATGTTGACACCATAGGCTTTTTTGATACCACTGTAGTTTTCTCATATGCAATCTTGCATATGGAATTAGAAGAATGCAGGAGGCCATGAACCCCAAGGCTTGCAGTATTTGTCTTGCAGATAGCAGGGTTTTTGTGGCCACTTGTTTGAAGTAGGTTGTCAAATGAATTAGTTTCTTTGGCGTGAGGCATGCCTTCTGGGAAGTCGTATTCAAGCTTGCTCCCAGGAATATAATTTGTTGACAGGGTACCAGGTGTGATTTATTTTTGTTTATGGTGTATCCCAGACAAGTTTGAACCCTTTGTACAAAGGCCAGATGATTCAAAAGTATGTCCTGGCAGGCTTTCTGCCTGAATTAGACAATCGTCCAGGTATGGGTATATTTGAATATTTCTTTGCCTGCAAAATGCAATAACTGGAGCTAGGCACTTTGTGAATACCCTGGGTGCAGTAGATAATCCAAAGGGCAGTGCAGAGAACTGATAGTGCATGTAGCCTGCTTTGAAACGTAGGTATCTTCTGCAAGATTCCCTGATTGGGATGTGCAGGTATGCTTCTTTTAAATCTAGTGCTGCCAACCAGGCATCTTTGCCTAGCATAGGAAGTAATTGGTGAAGAGTCAGCATCTCGAATTTTGGAATCTCCAAAAAGGTGTTTAGTGTAGACAGGTCCAGGATAGGACGCCATGAATTGCCTTTTCTGGGTACCAGGAAAAGACTTGAGTAGAAACCTTGTCCCTCTTCCTCTTCTGGTACCAGCTGAATAGCCCCCATGCTTAAGAGGGAAAGTACTTGTTTTTGGGCCTCTGCCCACTGATTTGGGGGTAGTCCGGCCACCCACTTAATGTTGGCAACGTGTGGAAGTGAAATCTGTATCCCTGGGGCACTATATTTAAAACCCATTTGTCCTGGGTAATGAGTTCCCAATTTTTTGCATGAAGAGCAATCTTTCCCCCCAAAGGGGCAGTCAGTTGATAAGTGCTTGGAAATTTTAAAAGGAAGTCATTGAGACAGTTTACCATGGGGGGGAGTCTTATTATTCCCAGAATTAGAAGTGGATATCCCCCACTGCTTAGTTCTGTGTGTCCCCTGGGACTGAAACCTGGGGGTTTTGCTGTGTCTGGGTTTGGCTTGAGAAGACCTGGAAGGGGCTGGAAAGAACCATTTCTTAGAGGGCCAGTGCCTACTAAATCTAGGCTGAACTTGTAAAAAATATTTAACAGTTTGCATAGATATAGCTTTATCTTCCATCTTTTTAAGAATTTCCTCAGCCTTGTTCCAAACAGGCGGTCTTGATTTAAAGGAGCATCCAGCAATTTAGCTTTAACATGATCAGGCAAAGATTGCTCCTTAAGCCAAGCATGCCTTCTGAGCACAGACACAGTAACAGCAGCCCTACAAGAGGCCTCTAATGAATCAAAACCACATTGCAAAGTAAGTTTTCCAACTTGTTCAGCAGAATGCATTAAATCCTGTAATTCTTTATTTTCCACACAGCCAGGAATTAACATCAGTTTCTGTTTAAGCAGTCCATTAACATGTTGCTGATACTTTAACATATGAAACTGGTAGTTTAAAGCCCTAATGGCCAAGATTGCAGAAGTGTAAACCTTCTCACCCCATCTATCTAGCGCCCTGGAGTCTCTATCAGAAGGGGTAGGATTTTTAGCAGTAGAAGCCTTAATGCCCTTGGGCCCCTGTGAAATAGTCTCTGGATCTGCAACAGCATTTTGAAAAGGAACTTGTCTGACTCAGGGACCCTGAAGTATCTGTCAGGTTTTATGGGAGCAGGAGGCAAGGAATCAGGGGCCAAACTAGATTCCGAAAAAGCATCATCAACAATGTCTAGTACAGGAGGAATAGCTAAAGGCCTATGCTGAGGTAGGAGAAGGAAATCCCTAAGTCTCTTTTATGAATCAGAAAAATCCTGGCTTTCCCAGTGGAAATGCTCCCTTAGAGTATGTAAGGTTTCCCCAAAAGAAAAATCCTCAGGAGGGAAAGCAGAGGGAATGGAGTCCTCTGCATCAGAGTCTTCATAAGCAGATAAGGGCAAATCCAGATCATCAGAAGAATCAGAAAAAACAGAATCCTGATCAGAAGATTCATAATCAACTTTAGTCCTAGGCCTCTTAGAATGGGGGGTTGGCTAACCCTGATTAGAGTTATTAGATCTATCATTTGTTTTTTAGGCATAGAGGCCTGAGCATGTGGCCTGGGCATCGTTTTTTTAGGTATGGATCGAGATTTAGGCCAAAGTAAAGAAGGAGGCGTTGGTTTAATATGCAAGTCCATAGGCCTGAATACACCCTCAGAGGCTGGTGCCTGCACAGCGGCTCCGGACCCATCCAAGGTAGAGACATCCATGGGTTCCATAGTTGAAGCATCTCGCAGCATACCGAACTCCGAATGAGTCTCAGTACAGGCCTGCGAATCAGAAGTAGCGGGTATCAGGGGCTGCGAAAGCGCCTCACTGAGTACCGGCGAACTTGCGACTGGCTTAGGAGAAGCATTGTCGGCAGTTTTGGACCTCGGCGGCCTGTGTCTGTCTTTATCTTTGCGTTTTTTCAGAATCCTGGTAGTCAGATGGCTAACCAAAGACATTTCTGGATAATTAAACTGAGAACCGAAATATTTACAGGCGAAAATATACCGATGACGGATAGTGCGCTGATTAAATAAAGCAAAAAAACGACAGCAAGGTACGTCGTGGTCAGGGCCTAGGCAAGGAATACAGTACAAATGAAAATCTTTATGAGGTACTTGCTTTCCACAAGTAATGCAATTATTAACTTTTACTGACATCGGTAAGGAGCAAGAAAAAGTTTCCCCAACAGGGTACTTAGCTTTAGTTGAAGACTTTGGTTCTGAAACTCGAAAATGAAAATTTCAGGAGTCGGCCGACTGGCACTTGCGAACTGCTTCTGCTTCGAGCACTGCACGGCAAGAAAGACTGATGTAATGGCATCGGCTGCATGTTTTATACCCCTGACAACCTGCCGTCATGGAAGAAGGGACAGCAACCGACGCAGGACCCAAGACTTTTTTAATCAGGCCGACTGAGGGCTACCTGCAAGCAGATAACCCAAATGTAATGACTGCAACAGTGAAACACGAAGAACATCTTTAATCCACCTACAACAAGGTGACGAAATCCACTGCTGAACACCCCTACCACACTCATCACTGATTAGCTCTCAGAAAACTGAACTGGTTAGAGCTTCCCCACAACTTACTTCTCTCTCAGCTCCAGATAATTCATTCTGCACTGCATTTGCCCTCCTCTCCCAGCATTATCACTATCATCTCCCCCTACTCCCCACCTAGATCCCTTCATAGCTTTGAACAACATGTGCTTTCTATATACAAGCCAAAAATCAAAACAGCAAGAACCTTTACAGCTATTCCCCAGCCGACAACTGGAATAAACTTCCTCTGGACATTCGTAATATCAAGCCAAAACACCAGTTCAGAAATGTTGAAAAAAAAAATCACCTAAGCAACATACGGCTTTCTTTGTGTGATCATCCCCATGACTGACTTGCCCTTACTTTATACTTCTCCGTTACCTTAGCTCCCTCCTTTCTCCCATCTCTATTGCTTTGCCTCCTTTCTTTCTCCCTAAATGTTCTCTATGTAGCTCTTACTAGTTCTAGTTTACCTGTAAGTACCTGTACGGTTTCTATTGACTACTGGAGTTAGACAGACATATAGTAAGTTCTACCCACTGCAGCAATTCAGCAGAATGACCGATGATGAAGAATGTAATTTCTCTATTTGATTTTTATTCTGTATTGTACCAGTTGTACTCTTACTATTTTGATTTCTATTATTTATCTCAGTTTATTGTTACTGTTTATGTAATTGCACTTATGTAATTCTACTTATGTTCTGTGGAGCTTTTCTCCTTAGGTCTCTACAGAAGAAAAGCTCCGGCCCAGCTGGACTAACCCAGTCAACAAATAAATAAATAATGATTGAGAATATACATATTGTTGTATGACATGTTAACATACATTAGAATAAAAAAATAGCAAAAAAGCATAAACATTATAAATTTACAATTTTACAAATTCGGAATGCAGTCCCAACATGAGTTGTACAGTGGTATCATAGCTATAAGAAATGTGTAAGGGAACTACACTGCTGTTATATAAATTAAGAATGTACAGGTTGAATAAAGACAAGATTAACAGTTACAAATAGTGGGAGAAAGAAGCAAATATAGTGAGAAAAAGAAGAAAATACATCTGGTATTTACATATTTACAAATTCAATATGTTAACACAATATAAATAATAACATATGTAATATGAGAGCATCCTGGCTGAAGAAGCTGGGTAGAGGAGCTACAGACGGGCATGGTAGGTTAGTGTAGATAGGAAAGGGGATGGTAATACAGTTAGCCATGAGAAAGGAAAGTAAGTCATGCACTGTTTTTCAGGAAATATTCTGAGATTTGCATACATCTGTGCCTCCAAGTGGAGAAAGATGATCAACTTTAGAATTTAATATGATGGCAGATCAGAGCAAACACAGAAAGCTACAACAATGAAAGAAACCCATTAACAGACAACAAAAAATCAAAACTGAGACTTCTTAAGTCCTTTATCTGGGAAATCGCACAATGTCAAGTACTTGTCACCAACATCACTGACAGTATGCAAGTGGGGAATGTTCCACCTCTTACTCAACTCATTCATAAAGTAGTAAATGGAAAGTAAAGTAAAAGTGAAAGCAGACCAGGTCGATCTCAAGGGTGCCTCATTCCTGAAAAAACCCTGATCAAGCTGGGTTTCTCAAATCCTCAACTCTAGAAGATTGTTGCTCAACAAATCCATCATCAGCACATTCACTAACAGGAATAAGAACAGCTGTTAGGCTGATGCCCCTTGTCTGGGCCACTGCCATTAAGGCATTGCCTCTCTTAAGAGGTGTGCATAACCTTGCTTCTTTATGAAGTACTCTATGGGCTAAAGGTCTGAATGGAGTAGGGGGGACACGGGTATCAACTCTTTCTGCAGCTTTTAATACAAGCTTTTATTTCTACTCTTGACTGAATATTTCAGAGTACTTACAGTGACCTGTGTAAAGATAATTTTTTGTTTCTTTCTGCATTTTTTGTATTTTGACCCCCCTAAAAAATGTAGCTGTTTGCATTTTAACTTGTTCTGGGACCTTACCCTTGCAGTTTCATTAGCAATTTGCTGGAGAACTATGAATTACTAAAAGACATGAGCATTGTTTATAAATTATGACGCATTCTCTATAGTCAGAGGTAGCTGTTTGAGGTTTGAACTTGGTCTGGGACTTCAGTCTTGCAGTTTCATTTGCAATTATGAAGAACTGTGCAGGATAGAAGCCTCATTTAAACATTACTGCATTTTTTCCATACGCAGTGCTCTGGTAAATCACTGGCTACTCCAGTGCCTTAGACTGTAATTTGGATTGTAAGACAGACAGAATTGTACTTTTTGCAGCAGGATTTCTGTGTCTGTGCATCTACAGCCATTTACATTTCAGTTTTGCTGACAGAATCTTACATTCATTTATCATCTGTCTTCTTACAGATGCATTCCAGTGTCTTTCTATTCGTTACATTGCTACTGCTTCACCCCTGTTCTTTAGTCTACTACATTGTTATAAGCCTTCCCAGTCCTCACTGATACATTAAGTACTGATCTCCTTGATAATGTCCTTACATTCACCACTGCAGTATTCATCATGTACAGGATTCACTGCTGTGGAAGAACAGTGTCCGGCCAGTCTACCAAAGCCTATTGCTTTAAGGTACATTGAACATCACCCAAATGCTCCTCGCATAGCGTAGGGCATAAAGGTGACATTCAGGAGTACCATCCTCAGAACTTCTTTGCCACTAGTCCGAATTCTGTTTCTTACCATCAGTCTGTTTGCCTACATTCATTTTCTGCCATTTTTACTGCTTTTTTGTATTCTGGTGATTTCTCCTGTTTGCTGAAGTCCTCACCATTGCAGAAGTTTTCTTTTTTTGTTATTTCATTTTACATTTGTTAACCTGGGGTGTCTGAATAAGCAGAAAAGGCCCTTTTTCTGCAGAGGCCCGGGGAGAAAAGCTCCACATAGAAAAATTACAGACACATTTAGGTATTTAGACATGATCAGTATACATACAAATTACAACAGACGTGTTTTTACACTGGTATGCAGCACATCAATAGTTACAGTGGAGAGAACAAACAAGAAAATATTAATTTAAAAATAAAAAGGTAATTAATAGATTTGTGGTGTACAGCTGAAATTTGGAACATAGGTATAATACATACATAGTACATAGGTACAGTACACTAGAGCGTCTTCTGCGTGGAGACATGCGTGAATGGGCGTACCTTTGTTGAAGGTTGTGCATCAGGGCTGGTAACTCGGGACATAAAAATCAACTACCAATCATTAGCGGACCGGAGTTCCGCTGTGGCAACCCCTAACCGGGAAAAGCCGAAAGGCACAACAACAACACAGGTACAGTACATACATAGTACATTAGCCAGTGTTTGTGAGTAAGAGTGAAAACTATTATCAGGTACTCTAGGTTTAGTATGTGTACCTTATCTGCTTTCACTAGCCTGGGGAGAAGTCATGGCACTGTGCCAACTTTGCTTGAGATGTTGCCTAATGAGGTTTTTAAAGGAGGTTTTGTATTATGTGTTTTGTATGCTAGTAGGGAGAGAGTTCCATTTTTTAGCCACTGAACTACTATATAGTGTGCCTCCAAAGCTATTGTGGCTGTTGGTGACTTCTAGTATTAGTTTGCTTGATGTTCTAACAGGCCTTTTGGCTGAGTGATTTTGTACTAGGTTTTTGAGAGCAGGACACTTACTGGGGAGGTAATAGATAGAATGACAGAGGCAGAGCTGATTGTAGGTTAAGAGGTTGGGCAGCTCAAGCTAGTGGAGCTGTCTCAAAGTAGTACAGTGAGGAGTTCTATATGAGCAATTTGCAGCAAAGAGGGCAATTCTGTTATAGCAGGCTTCCATTTTGCTTGGTTCAGTTTTGTTGAGATTAGTCAGAATGGGAGAAGCACAGAGTAGGGTGGACAGAAGTTTGGAGCGAGCAATGGCTGATCTTGTGTTGTTGGTAAGAAATGGTTTGATATGGTAGAGTGATCCCAGTTTGGCATGTACTTTTTTAATAGTTAAGTTGAGATGACTATCAAATTTTAGGTGGCAGTCTATGGTTATTCTCAATAGCTTAGCCTGTGCCACTGGAGCGAATGGAGTAGCATTTGTGGAGTAGATAGTGAATTGACTGTTATCAGTGTTTTTGTTAGAACTGGTTATAATCATAAATTGAGTTTTCTTTGGATTGAGGCTAAGTTGGGCTTTGGTAACGTAGTTTTCAATGTCAGAGAATGCTAGTTGAGTTGTTTGCAGGAGGGTGGGAATATTTTGTGCAGCACAGATTAAGGTAGTATTATCTGCATACTGAATGACAGACGCATGTTGTGTGGAGGTATGGAGGTCATTCGTGAAGATTGTGAATAGTAGTGGTCCTAACATAGAACCCTGTGGAATTCCTATAGTTATGGGCAGCTGAGGAGAGAGAGAATTTTCCCATTTCACAGCTTGGTACCTGTCAGTTAAGTAGCTTTGGAACCAGGTAAGAGTGGAATTTGATAGGTGATATTGGTTTAGTTTGTTTAGCAAGATTTGGTGCGAGACTGTGTCAAATGCTTTGGACATATCCAAAAAAAGAGTTGACACCTGCAGGCCTTCATTTCTGAGATGGTTTACTGTGCCTGTGAAGTAGAGGAGGACTGTGGTCTGAAACCATGTTGAGTAAGTGACAGGATGTTGCTGTCTAGGAGATATTTTAGCACCTGGGTATGGATGCATTTTTGGCCAGAGGGGAGAGTATAGCAATGGGTCTGTAGTTATTAGGTTCAGTGGAGGACCCCCCCCTTTATGTATGGGGGTAACATAGGATATTTTCCAGAGTTTGGGCACATAGTTTTCAACAACTGATCTGTTTATCAGAGTGGAGATTGGGATAGCAATAGCATCTGCTGAGAGTTTCAAGAAATAGCTGGGGAGTAGGTCAGCTCCTGTTGATGAGGTTTTTAGTTTGGACAGCATGCTTTTGATTGAAGTGGTGGAAACTGTTTTGAGGGTAAAGTTTGTATTAGTGTTATTTGTGTTGGGGGGGGGGGGTTGGAACTGTCCTGTGATACTAAGGATAGAATTGAGTTCACAAAGTGGGAGTTGAATTGTGTTTCGATGGGAACTTTAGTGTCAGGGGTGGTTGGTTTGGGGTAGTCTTTTGGGAGGGTTTTAGTAGCTGGTTTACATTTTTCCATAATTTTGCGGGGTTGTGTTGGTATTTAATTGGTAATGTCATGTAGTACGACTTTTTGTCCAGCCGAATGCATTTTTTTGCACAGTTGCGCAGTTCTTGGTACTTAGTTAGGCTTTGTGTTCCTTCGTTTTTTTTTATAGTAAAGCCAGGCAGCGTCTCTGGACTTGAGGATTTGTTTGGTTTCTTTACTGAGCCAGGGGTTTGTAGATGTTCTAACCTTTATTTTGTGCAATGCAGCAACAGTGTCTAGGTGTTGTAGAAATGTTTTGTTGAAATATGCTACAACCTGGTCAAGTGCGAGGGTTTTTAGGGGGGGTCCAGTCACAGTTACAGAGTGAAGTATTGAGGACCTCAGGAGAGAAATTTTGTGTGTTTCTAATGGATTTATAGTTAGTGGTTTTGCATATGCTTGTTCTACTACGTATAAGGCGTATTATGTTGTGGTCACTTAAGGTGTCTTGGAGAATGCCTGTGTGGCCACCATGTGGGGTTGTTAGTTAGGACCCAGTCAAGGATGGATTACCTTGTAGATTTTTTATTACATCTAGTTGGAATTTGGAATAGCTGCTGGTAGCCACAGAGATTTATTAGATTACTTGGTGGTTCTGATACACAGGTGAACCAATCTAGGTTGAAATCACCCGGAATAAGGGTTTCTTGTGAGTACGTGGAAGAATACCAGGATAAGAAGTCTTCAGGGCTAGCAGGTGTATTACCAGGTGGAATAAAGATCACAATTGTGGTGATGACCTTTTCAGGGTGAAGTTGTGAGATAAGTATGTCCCAATTATTAAGGGAGGGGTAGGAGTTTGGTATTTGATGTAAAGTTAAGTTGGACTTATACTGTAAGGCAGTTCCACCCCCTTTACGAAGAAGTGGTCTGTCTTGTCTAATGATATTGTAGCCGGTAGGGAGAACTTCTGAGTTAGTTATGTTTTTATTTAGCCAGGTTTCTGTTAAAGCAACTATGTCTGGGGAGTAGTGTACTATTGTGGCCTGGAGTTCAGGTATTTTATTTTTGATACTTCTAATATTAATATTTATCATTAAAAGATGGTTGGTTTTGCTACTGTTGTTGATTTGGCCAGGGATGAAGACAGTGGGGGTATTATGTCCTGACAATTGTGTTGGAGCAGTTTGTGTTGGACAGGATGGATTTGGGCCTGGTTTGGGTTGGGGTGGATGTCTCCACTTATGGTGAGCCTGGTGTTAAAATGGTAATACAGATGCTGGAGTTTGGTGATGAGTGTGAGAAAGTATTGTGTTTATTGAGTAGGAATGAGAGCATTTGTGTTTAGTTCTGAATTGGTCTGTTATGTAGTTCTTGAACAATTGTGGGCAGATATTATTATAATGTCCGGTGTCTGTATATTAGAGTGCATATATAGTGTTGTGCTACTAAGTTTAGGGATATTGCTAGAGTGATAACTTGTGGAGTTATAAAGAATTAAGAGAAGACAGACTAGAATTGGTTGTGTGATAGTCATGGTTATAAAGTTTAAGTTGGTTCTAGGTGGAGGTGTGGACAGGAATTATAGGGTTGCACTATATGTGGATGGGTAAGTAGTGTGGGGTGATGTAATTAATGCCTAGCGGGAATGAGAGTGGTTGGGGGTATTTTGTGGTGGAGCAAGTGGGTGTGGTGTAATGTGCTCTGACTTGAGCTGTGATTGGTGGAAGTGATGTGAGGTTGAGCTGTGGGTGTGGTTGCGATTACTATAAATGTAGAGGTAGTTGGGGTGGGAGGGAATTGGGAGCGGAGAAAGCCCAAGCATTAGCAAGGGTGAATGGAGTGGGACAGAGCCCACCAAGACAAGAGGAATGGGCAGCAAAAGCAAAAAAATAAGTGTTACTTTACAAATCTGAACACTTTAAACAAATTCCTGAGGTCTAATGGCTTACCAGTAAGCAGAATTCAATTGCTGAAGAGAACGTGTGTCCTGGTGGGAGACTGGTAATTTAAAAATAGTTCCATGCTTAGCAGGATTCTAATATAAACTTAGTATTAGGGGAGGGAGATAGCACAAGGGGTGTAAACCAGGTGGAATGCAAAGAAACCAGTGAAACCAGAGAGGCAATCAGTGGAAATCTATCCCTGAAGGCCTCAGAGGGGGTGAGTAATAATTCAAACTCTACCTGTAAAGTGAAGGAGAGAAGAGACAGCAAATTTTATTACGGTTGGGAGTGTGTCTTCACACTGACTTGCTTATTAGTAGACCGTGTGTGCACAGATTAGAGTAGGGAGATACATTAGCAATGAAGAAGAATGTATAGAGCTGCAAATAAACAGGTGGGGCTCAAGATAAATACCCAGTTGGGGTTTTGTTTTTTTTTCTAGACTTTTTTGTGCTGCCTGGGGTTAATGTCATTCAGGAAGGGTAAATGCCAGTGTGGGAGACAGAGGCCCCATAATGACTGCCACATTAAGTGCCATTTTTGCCTAGGAGCTTCTTGCAACCCTACATCTTGTTCGGTTTGTCAGGCATTCGTCCTGAAAACCCTATGCAGTCGGCTTTCTTCTCTTTCATTGTATCTGGAGAACCAGTGCCTTAAGCTCCTTGCTAAAGATACAGTGGAAGAAACTTCCCACCCAGAGGATCAGCTGTCGGGAAGAAGGTGAAAAAGATAAGACCGGAATCTTCCCCTGTCCAGCCTCTGCTGGGTGCTTCTCCTGAGGTTGTTACAAATCCGAAGGCTCACCTGGCTGCGCTGTCAGGTTTTTCTACCACATCCGGGTTGGTGCCCTGCAAGGATCTGACAAGCAGCATGTCTGACGAGGCTTTGCAGGAGTCTGTTTCGGCATCCAGGGTGAACCACGGTTGATTGTTTCTGAGGGATCCAGGGGGATTCCTCAGATTCTTCTTACGGAAGAAGTTCCTACTACAGTTGTTGAATGCCATCCTTAGTCAGAGCCAACTCAGTTTTCTAGTACTGACGTTCCTGTAAAAAAAAAGGAACCGATAGCTAAAAATGTTTCTTCTGCTCCTAGGGATCCACAAAGTGAGTGGCAGGCCTTTGCTCAGTGGTTATTTAATGTTTTACAGTCTTTAAGGCCTCCTCAAGGGGTTTCAGTTCCTGCTCCTCCTTGATCCTCTTCTCCACTTAAAAGGCCCAGAGAACTAAATTCTTCAGAGGAATAGCTGGAGTCTAATGAAGGATCCGTTACTTATTCTACTCAGATGCCTTCTTGTTTGGACTATGGGTGAGAGTAGGAGGAATCCAATAGTCTTAATGCCCCTTCTGAGTAAATTTACTTTACGGACACTACCTCTAGAATGACGGATTTCTTTTTGGGATTGTGCTCAGGTCTCTGATATCCATAACGGGTACTATGAGTTAACTGCAGAAGAAATCTCCTAAACCTGTGGCCAGTCCTCCTGTTTTGGCTGCTTTACTGGATGTTTTTTTCCAATGCCCCTAAAGTGCCTGATTCTCTGCCCCCTGCTTCTAAGAAGCTTGCCGAGAAGTGTTCCTTTTTGTTCATATGTCCTGTTGCTGACCTCTCTATGGTATCTGTAGCCTCTGATAAGCCATCTCAATTGCGTCCTTTGCCCAAGTTACTACCTTCTGACAAAGACAGCAGAACCACGGACAGGCTGGGTAAGAAAGTCTATACTTCTGCTACCCTAGCTTTTAGGGCAATTAATTATCAAACGCATATATGTAGGCATGTGTTGGCACTTCTTTCTCAGGCTTGTCAGCCTTTTTCTGATCTTCCACATTCAGAGTAAATCTTCTCCTCCTTCCTTGCTATGGACTTCCTCTCAAGTAGTTCATCATTCTATCAAATGTAGTTATGATGCAGCAGATGCCTCTTTTAGGGCTGCTATAATAAACTTTTGTCTGGGAAAGCAGCCACTGGTTTTAAGTCTCTTCAGGAAAAGGGGAAGGCCTTACAGGAGCTTAAACATGTGTATGTTGCTCCTGTGCCTAAATTTCAGATGCACTACCCTTATAAACCAGCCTTTGTTTGTAGGCAATCTCATCCACCTGCTAAAGGTAAAAAGGGTGATCTACATGGGCTCCTCCTGCTAAGGCCAGCCAGACTGCAGGGATTCAGAAGCCTTCCTTTCCTGACAAACCAGGTGCTGTCTGACTATCCATCTGTTCCCAGCCACAATCCTCTTTCTCTTCCTTTTTGGCTTTGAATCACTCAAAATTCTTGGGTTCTGTCAATCATTTGTCAGGGGTACTTCATGGTGTGGATATCCTGTCCTCCTTTTATGGGCATTCCACAGGAACAACTTCCTTTTTTCTCCATAAGTTCTTTGAGAACTCTTGTCTCAGGGTACTATTTAAGAAGTACCTGTGTCCCAAAGGGGGAAGGGATTTTATTCAAGAATGTTTCTAGTTCCCAGAAAAGAGGGTACTTAGACACCAATTCTACACCTCTCTCTTCTAAACACTTTTCTGAAGGTGCCTTCCTTTTGGATGTTGCCCCTTCAGATTTTGTTTCCTCTCTTGCTTCCTCAGGCCTTTCTGGTGTCTCTGGATTTGGTGTATCTGGATCTCAAGGATGCTTATCTCCATATTCTGACCCATCCTCTTTTTAGGAAGTTTTTGCTTCCTGGCATTTTCAGTTTTGTGCTTTGCCCTTTGGCCTTTTTACTGCCCCAAGGGTGTTCAAAACTGGCTTCTCCTGTGATTGCTTTTTTTGCAGATTTTAAGGGATCCAAATATTTCCTTACTTGGATGACCTGCTGATTCCGGCATCCTCTCTAGAGATCCTTTTGCAAAATCTTCATTTTGCCATTCTCTTCTTCAGAGCCTGGGGTTCATGATAAACTTCAAAAAGTCTTCCCTGACTTCTTCTCAGCATCATGTCTTTCTGGGTTGCAGGATTCAGACTGTGCTAATGCTGGCATCCCTGCCTCCTCCAAAGGCCTTAACTCTAATTTCTTACTTTCAAACTTTTCTTCCCCTGACCTCCATTACAGTCAGGGAGTTTCTGAGGCCTCTAGGTTTCATGGCTTTCACCATTCCCATGCTCCCTCTGGCCAAACTCCACATGAGGAAGTTCCAGTGGTTTCTGAAGTCGGTGTGGCTTCAACATGCGCATCATCTAGACTTCACAGTTCCTCTTCTTCCTTGTCTCAAGAAGGAACTTCTCTGTTGGATTCAGCAGTTGTCTCTGAATCCAGGGCTCCTTTTTCATCTCCCACTTCCCTCTCAGGATCTGTTCACAGATCCTTCAGATGTGGGATGGGGAGCAACTTTTCACTCCCTGAAGGTACAGGGAGTGCAGTCGCCTTGTCAGCACAAGCAGCACATCAACATCAAAGAGATGAGAGCTCTTATGCTGGCTCTTCAGGTCTTTCTCATCCTCTTTTCTCTCTGGAGCCTCTCAAAGTATTCACAGACAATACCACAATTATGTGGTATATCAACAAACAGGGGTGGTGGGAACAAGATCTTCCCTTCTTTGCAGGTTGGCACTTTTGGTATGTGATCTGGCTATGAAGTATCAAGTGACCCTTCAAGCAGTTTATATCCCTTCAGATCAGAACATTGTGGCCAAAAATCTGAGCAGGTCCTTCACTCAATCCCACAAATGGATGCTTCACAGGGATGTGTTTCTGGACATTGTTCACCATTGAGGTACTCTTCAAGTAGATCTCTTTTCCTCCCCTATGAACAATCAACTTCCTCTGTTTTGTACTAGAGTCTCAGGCCCTCTGGTGTGGAATGTGGAAGCTCTCTCATTTTCTTGGAAGGGGATGTTTCTTTATTGCATTCCCTCCCCTTTCTCTCATTCCGAAAGTCCTGTTCAAGATTCAACGGGATGCTCCTAAAATCTTGACTCCCTTTTGGCCATGACAGCACTGGTTATCTCTGCGTCTCCATCTGGCCAAGGGCAATCATCACAAGTTACCTCACAGGGTGGATTTACTCACACAAGACAAGGAATCTCTCATTCATCCCCACCTGCCCACTCTGCAACTGGCACTGTAGGTGACAGGGTTTTGATTCCTCATGGACACTTTTTTTTTCCTGAGGATGTGCTGCAGGTCCTGCAGGAGGCCAGGAAACCTACTACTAGGAAATCCTACTTATTCAAATGGAACAGCTTTTCTATTTACCTCTCTCGTAACCTGGATCCACTTACTGTGGCTGTTCCTTTACTTCCGTCTTATTTGTGTGAATTGCTCTATGCTGGTTTGGCCTATTCTTCTATTAAGGCCCACTCATCAGTTCTTTCTATATGGCTGCCTATAACTCCTCTTTTAGCTTCTAGATTTGAGGCTAAGCAATTTTCTAAAGGCGTCCTTAATATTCGACCTCCCAGGAAGTCTGTTTCTCCACACTGGGATCTTAATGTTGTTCTGGAGAAATCGACTCAGCCTCTTTCTGAGGCTGCTGTTTCAGCTTCCTCGCAACATTGTTCTTGGAAGACAGTTCTTTTGTTAGCTCTTACTTCTGCCAGTTGACTGAGTTGCAAGCCCTTATGGCTTGTTCACCTATTTTGATACTCCATGAGAAAAGGATGTCCTTGCGTATTATTCCTTCTTTTATGTCTAAGATAGTTAATGAGTTGTCACTTAATTAGTCTATTAATTTGCCTACTTTTTTCTCCTCTCGGCAATCTGACAGCGAGAGGGTGCTGCATACTTTGGACATGCATAGACAGCTTAGATTTTACTTGGATAAGACTAAAGTTATTAGAAAATCTAATCAGTTGTTTCCTTTCATCCTAAGTCTTTAGGATTATCTGTTTCCAAAAAAACTATTTCTAACTGGACTTCACAGGCTATTTCTTTTTGTTACACATTTCATGACAAGAGCCTTCCTTCTTCTATAAAGGCTCATTCTACTAGACCTGTGGTTTCTTCTGGTGCTTTTTCAAGGGCTTAGACACCAGTTCTATCTTGAAACAGCTACCTAGACTTCTGTGCATACTTTTACTAAACACTACAAGTTGGATGGTATCTCCAAAGCTAGAGCCGGTTTTGCTAATGTCATTATTCATGGCTTCTTAGAGGGCTCTACTGCTGCTTCCTCCTCCCAAGTTTCTTCTTGAGCTTTGGCACTCTCCCATATGTGATGGATATTTCACCGGTGAATGTAAGGACATAGTGTTGTGTAAAATCTTACCATAACAGTGGATGCCCTTGCCTTCACTCCCTTCCTCCATCCCCCTAGTAGTTTTCCTTCCTGGATGCGCAGGCTCTCTCTGGTTTTCCCATGGACTGCCGTTCCTATTAGGGCAATCAGTTCCAGGGATGGTATGACTGAACGTCACCTTTATGCCCTATGCTACACGAGAAGCATTTGGGTGAAGTTCAATGTACCTTAAAGCAATGGTAGGCTTTGACAGACTGACCAGATGTTGGGCTTCCAGGGCAGGGAATCCCATACGTGATGAATACTGCAACAGATTAGTTGATTAGTTTTTAGGTGAAATATAGACTGGTTATGACCAGACAGCAAGTGCCCATAGTATGAGACCCATATAGAAATCATTGGATTTTGTTCTTGTTTATATCGACATTAATGTCTTAGGATGGAAGTTTATCTGATTCTTAGAAATGATCCTATTGAGAATGGAGCTGTAACCGTGAATACGGATGGTCTCTGTCTTTGGTTGTTGTTTCAGTTGTCCGTATTTGGTTGGTTGAGCCACTGGTTTATTGGAATTTCACTGGCCCTTCAAGGATTGGCCATGATGTACGTTTACTAAATCTGATTGGTCCTTACTGTGCTAATGAAATAGGCTGCATCCGCAAACACGGATGGCTTTAACTTTTGATTTGCATAGCGTTTAGGTGAATTGCTGATTGGCTGTAGCCAGACAGCAAGCACCTATAGTACAAAACACATTGCGGATATGGACAAACTGTGGAATGAAATATGAACGATCTATTCTTATATGTATTCTCCCCCCAAAAAATTTTAATTTAAACACTCTGAATATACTTTTAAAGGAGAAGGACCAAAGCTGTGCAATGGATGGTTCTAGTTTTTATTACATTAATAAATATAAAAAGTAACATTTTAACCAAACCTATATTTGAACTGGTTTACATACAGATAAGAGAACACTCTAATGGCTATTCTAATGTTACCAGGGGAAAGTTTACTATTTTAACCAAATCGATCTGGCTTGTAGCATTCCTATTAATGCTACCAGTGTCTTTAGTTATATATCAGACTCGCTTTAATAGTTAGTGGTCAGGGAAGTTTTCAAATACTATGATCTGATACCCGTAGTTAAGGACGCTTGCCACTATAGTGCCCTAACTTTGTATAAATTCCTTTACACACTACTGGCAGATTTTGATTGGCTATCTAAACCCTTGATTGGCTTAAACAAAATACCGTGAATGCGGACATCTTTTTCTGGCCTTATGAGCCCATTCTCTACAAGTAAATAGAGTTACTTCTAAAAGCTTTGGGTAAACCACCATGCTTAATCATGAAAGCAGATGGAATTAAGTATTCATTCACACATCATACACATGTACTGAACCTGAAATATGTATTGAACCTGAAATATGTAGAGGCTAATGTTTTATGGTCTATTTAATTTGAATTTGTATAAAATTTTCTACAGTATACTTTGGTTTTAATGAACTTTTTTCATTGGTTATTAGAATTTTTAGTTTAAGATTGGTTAGATATGTTTTTTGTCATCATATTTCCTGGTTTTAAGAATGCATTTTTTATTTGTTAATTTTTGTAGGTGTGTCAGTTGCAACATGGATTGGTCAATTATTGTTATTTTAATCAGTATGGACCTTTGTGCTATATGATCTGAAGAAGGCGAAGTTTTGCCGAAAGTGCTCATCTTTGTACTCAGGCCTTTTACTTTATTTGTTTGAAATTAAACTATGTTTGTTTTCAAGCCGCTGTGTCTTCATACAGCCTTAGCAGTGGTGCTGTTTCAAGATTTTTTTACGGTTTTTATCAAAAAAAAGGAAGGAAAAAAAAAAAAGCTATGCTCAGCTCACCACCACTGAGCTCTCTTTATAGGGACTTGTCTGAGCAAGAGTATTTTTGTTTTATATCTAGAATCTATACAACTTTATAATCCAGGTCTGAGGCTCAAATAACTTGTACCAAGCACAAACATACCTTGAGAAGCAGTACACCCCTGACCATATAAAGTACAGTTGTGTACACCTACCATAAATGTAGATGTTAGAGTGTGTTCACTGCTGCAGTTCTAACCACTGGGTTATCCATGCTGTGGTAGCCCTCAGTCGGTTCGAATACCAGAGTCAAGGTTTTGTGCGTCGGCTGCTGTCGCTTGCTTGGTGACGTCAGGTCGTCCGAGCTATAAAGGAGAATAGGCCACGCCATTACCTCAGTTTTTCTTCCCTTAACCAACTAAAGAAGTCCAATGTTAATAATTAGTAGTAGTCCTGGGGTCAGAGACCCCCACAGAAATATGTGCATCTCTAAGGAAAGCAGATATCAGAGGGAAGGAGGGAGAGAAAGCATGACTGCAGCAGTGAACACACTCAAACATCTACATTTATGGTGAGTATGCACAACTGTACTATGTTCTTTGAGTTTCACTGCTGCAGTCCTAACCATTGAGAAGATTCCCTAAGCTGAGGAGAAGGGTGGAAGGTTGATAGAAACTTAAGGTTGGGTGAGCATGCCCTGCAGAACTGCAGAGGCAAACCCAGCCTAGCTTTTAAGAATAGGTTCAGATGGTAATGTTTGGTGAAGGTGTGGACTGAAGTCCATGTGGCAGCTTCCAGGATGTCCTTGGTGGGGGTACCCTTCTAAGGAATGCTGTGGAAGTTAAGTTGCCCTAGTGGAATGGGTTCTGATGGTCCTAGGGAGTGGTTTTTCCATGCAAGGAGTAGCAAAATTGGATGCAGTGTGCTATCTATTTGGAAATGGTCTGTTTGGATATTGGTTTCCCCTGTGCCCCTGTTTTAAAGCAGACCAAGAGCTGGTCAGTTTTCCTGAATGTCTTTGTACAATCCAGATAAAATCTGAGTTGCCTGTGCACATCCAAAGAATGCAGTATCCATTCCCCTTGTTTTGAGGGTTAGGGAGGAAGGTGGACGGGTGGATGGACTGGCTGAGGGCAACATCTGAAACCACCTTTGGCATGAAGGAGGGATTGGTTCTCAGGGAGACCCTGTCTGCGTGGAAGATGATAAATGGCTCAATGGCCATTAAGCCTTGAAGCTCTGACACTCTCCTGGCTGAAGTAATAGCCAGGAGAAAGGCAGTCTTCCAAGAAAGGAACTTTAGTTCTCAGGATGCTGCAGGCTCAAAGGGAGGAAGAGTAGGTTTTTCTAAAACATAGTTCAGGTCCCAGGATGGGGTGGGCTGTCTTCTGGGAGGCCTGACATTACAGGCTCCTCTAAGGAATTGTTTGATAAGAGGGTGGGAGAACAATGGCTGTTCTGTATCAAAGTGTGCTGAGATGGCAGAGGCATGTATCTTTATGGAGAAGAAGGAGAGACCCTTATTAAGAAACTCAGAAAGATAATCTAGAATAAGAGGAATGGAGGGCAGATGTATGTCTGCTCCCTTGGACTGGCACCAGGAGCAGAATCTTTTTCATTTTCCAGCGTAAGATTTTCTGGTGCTGGGTCTTCTGGCTTCTGTGATGATGTCAAGGACTTGGTTTGCTTAGCATACATTCCTTGTTGGTTTTGGCAGAATAAGCCATGCTGAGAGCTTGAGTGTCTGAAGGTCTGGGTGCAGCATTGTCCTCTCCCCGGAATAGCAGATGAGGTATCAGAGGTAGCTTCCAGGAAGGCTGGTGGGTACCAATGCTGTCTGGGCCAATCTGGAGCAATGAGTATTGCTCTTGGTTTTTCCTCTCTTATCTTGATTAATAATTTTGGAATGAGAGGTAGAAGTGGGAATGCATACACAAAGAAGGTATTCCAAGGGAAGGTCAGAGCATCGCACTTCCAGGCCAGGTGATGGTACTCCCTGGTGCAGAATTTATGTACTTGGTGATTTAAATGAGAGGCAAAGAGGTCCACCTGGGGGGGGGTCCCCAATGTGTGGGTAATTTGCACAAAAATGTCTCTCTGGATTTCCCAATTGTGCGGGTCCAGCAGGTTTCTGCTTAGGTGGTCTGCCAGAGTGTTGATGCCCGGTAGGTATTGGGCTATAAGATTTAGTCCCATGGATGAGGCTACTAGCCACAGGTTCATGGCTAGACTGCACATGGGGTAAAGCCAGAGTCCCTCCCAGTTTGTTGATGTACCACATGCCTGTGGTGTTGTCTGTTTTTATGAGAAGAACCCCTGGTTTGAGGTAGGGTTTGAAGGATGCCAGAGAGCTTTGTACTGCTATCATTTCCTTTTGGTTGATGTACAAGGGTAGTATTTGTGTGTCCCAGACACCTTGGGTGCATCTGCCTTCTAGGTGGGCACCCCAGGCTATGTCCAAAGAATCTGTAGTAATGGCCTGGTCTGATGGACGGAGGGTGAATTGAAGTCCCTCGTTCACAACACAGGCTTGGGCCCACTAGAGGAACTCAGATCTTATGCAAGGGATCACAGGCAGGGAGGTGTCCAGAGGTTGTGAGTGTTGACACCATAGGTTCTTTAGGCACCACTGAATTTTCCTCATATGTAGCCTGGCCAGAGGTACCAGGAGGATGCCTGATGCCATGTACCCTAGAACTTATACAACTTTCCTGGCAGAAAGCTGGGTTTGGGAGGCCAGAGTAGTGAAGTATTTTGGTAGGGAATTTTGTTTTTCTGGGGACAGAAAGGCCACTTGCTGGTCTGTATCCAATAAGGCTCCCAGAAATATAATTTTCCTAGTAGGCGTTTGTTTTGATTTCCTTTCATTGATAGTGAACCCCAGAGAGGTGAGTAGGGTTTTTACAAATGAGAGGTGCTGCAGGAGCAGTTGCTTGCAGTCTGCCTGGATGAGACAGTCGTCCAGGTAAGGGTAAATCTGTAAATTGTTTTGTCTGCAAAAGGCAATGGCAGGAGCTAGACATTTGGTGACTACTCTGGAAGCAGTAGATAAGCCAAAGGGCAAAGCAGAGAAGTGAAAGTGTATTGATCCTGCTCTGAAGCGCAGGAATTTTCTACATGATTCCCTTATTGGGATGTGCAGGTAAGCATCCTTTAGGGCTAAGGTGACCATCCAAGCTTTGTTTGACAACACTGGTAGAAGCTGTTGTAGGGTAAGCATTTTGAAGTTTGGGATTACCAGGAAGGTATTGAGAAAGGATAGGTCCAGGAATAGAAGCCAAGTCCCCTCTTTCCTGGCAACAAGGAATAGTCTGGAATAGAATCCTTTTGCAACTTGTTCTGGAGATACAGGTTCTACTGCCCCAAGGGATATTAGGTTTTGCACTTGTTTTAGTGCTTCTGCCCACTGGTTTGGAGGTAGGTCTGGGTACTCTCTTGGAGGCAGTAGTTCTTGGAAATTGAATTTGTACCCCTGAGCAATGATTTTTAAGATCTTTTGTTATAGAGTTCCAATTTTCTCTGCAGAGAGATAGCCTTCTTGCTAGCTTTTGGTGTGGTGAAGGCAAGCAGAGATGGGAAAGGTAGTCATTGAGAGTTTTTCCCATCTTTTAGTACTCTTCAGTTTTCTGTTTCAAAAGTTCCAAAGTGTGCTGCTGATATTTTAACATATGGAACTGACAGTTGAGAGCCATTATAGTTAAAGTTGCTGAGGTATATACTTTTTTTTACCCCATCTGTCCAGGGCCCTGGATTCTTCGTCTGGGGGAGTAGGATTCTTTGCAGAGGTAGCCTTAACTCCCTCAGGTCCTTCAGTAATCACCTCTGGATCTGCTATAGGATTTCTGTAGAGGAATTAATGTGAGTCAGGTACCCTGCAGTACCCATCAGGTTTTCTGGGGGCAGGTGGAAGGGTGTCAGGGGTGAGGCTGGATTCTTGATAAACATCATCTACCACCTCCAAGATGGGTGGGATGGCCAAAGACCTGTGGTGGGGTAGGTCCAGAAACTCTCTTAGTCTTTTCTTGGATTGAGGGAAATCCATTGATTCCCAATGGAAGTGTCCCCTGAGGGTGTGGAGGGTTTCACCAAAAGAAAAGTCCTCCGGAGGTGATCCAGAAAGAATATATTCTTCTGCATCTGAGTCTTCATAGGCAGTAAGAGGATTTTCCTCTTCAAAACAAAGGAGTCAGATCCCTCGGAGTCTAAATCTGATTGGATGTCTGGAGAAGGTTTCCTTATCCTTTTGGATGGAGTGGCCTGATTACCCCGGATGAAAGTTATGAGATCTTCCACCATTTTGAGCATTCTAGTTTGAGGAGGGGGAGGAGTAATGGAATAGAGACTTTTTGCTGTTTTCTTTGGAGTTGCTCTAAGTCTGGCCTGAAGAGAATCCCTCAGTGCTGTCGGTGTGTTAGTCGGAAGAAAGGGCGAAGGCCTTGGAGTGACTTCCAAAGTGCGAGCGGTATCCTCAGAAGCCAGTGCATGCTTAGCGGCTCCGGACCCAACCGAGGCAGAGACAGCCGAAGGCTCGTTAGATGATGCAGTCATCTGCGGCATACAGGACTCCAAAAGGGTCTCAGTAGAGGCCTGCAAAGTAATAGAGTCGGGCATCAAGGGCTGCGAAAGCGCCTCACTGAATTCCGAAGAACTGACAAGCCTTTTAGCGGTGGTCATCGGAAGGCTTGGCCTTATGCAGTCTGTCTCTAGCCTTATCTTTACGTTTTTTCAGAAGATCTGCGGTTTGCTGACTGACAGATGCCATGTCGGTAATCGGACACGGAAGATGAAAATAACTGGTTACAGAGCTCTACAACGAATAGATTTTGCATTAAAGAGGGCACAGAACCGACAGTGGGGTATGTCGTGATCTGGGTCTAAGCAAGTGGCACACTAAGAATGGAAGTCTTGGTGTGGTATTTGCTTTCTACAGGCGAGACAGTTATTGACATTTTCGGACATCAGTTAGTGCAAGAAAAAGGAAGGATCTCCAATGGGATACTTGGCTTTAGACGTTCTTAGCTGAAGTTTGAAGTCTGGAAACAGACGACCGGCACTGTTGCGAATTGCTTCTGCTATGGGCTCCACGGCAAGAAAGACTGAGGCAATGGCATCGCCTGCTCTCCTTTATAGCTCAGACGTCCTGACGTCACCAAGCAAGCGACAGCAGCCGACACACAAAACCTTAAGTCTGGTATTCGGACTGATTGAGGGCTACCACAGCATGGATAACCCAATGGTTAGGACTGCAGCAGTGAAACACGAAGAACATCTAGGCATTTCCCCATGCCTTAGTAGCAAGTCCACCCAAACAGTATCCTAAACAAACTGAACTCCAAGTATTTACAGTCGTCACTGCCCCCCCCACCAAGTCAGTCTGTCAAAAAAGTACAGTTTTGTACCTACCATAAATGTAGATGTCCGACAGATATGCAACTGCAGTCATAACATATGGGTTGTCCTGCCTCAGGCAGCCCTCGGTCGGCCAGATTCCAAAGTCTGGGTCGCGTCAGCTGATGTCGCATTTCTCAGACGTCATTGCGGCTGGAGTATATAAGCATCAGCCGACGCCATCTTCTTCAGTGTTTCTTGCCCCAGATGCCAGGTGCCCTCCAATGAAGGCTGTAATCAAATTGGAAGACAAAAATAGGTTTCCAGACAATAAATAAGCAATCAACAGATACACCATAACAGATATCCCCAGCTAAGGATAATAGGGATAGGAGTGGACCCAAGGCATAGAGGGGAAGGAGGGAGGGAAAACCCGACTGCAGTTGCATATCTATCGGACATCTACATTTATGGTAGGTACAAAACTGTACTATGTCCTTCAAGAATGCAACTGCAGTCATAACATATGGGTTGAATACCATAGCTTAGCTGGGGGAGGTGGTATGCTCTAAGAAAAGGATGGTGTAGCTATCAATCCCTGCAAGACTGCCAAAGCAAAGCCTGCTCTGGATCTGGAATATAAAGGGAGGTTGTAGTGTTTGGAGAATGTATGCACGGAGCTCCATGTAGCAGCTTCTAGAATGTCTTTTGTAGGCACCCCTCTTAAGAATGCTGTAGAGGTGGCTGTAGCTCTGGTGGAGTGTGGTCTGACATTGGCTGGAACATTTTTCCCATGGAAGGAATAACAAAATCTGATGCAATGCCCAATCCATTTTGAAATTGTCTGTTTGGAAATTGCTTGTCCTTGTACTGCAGGGGCGTAAGCCACAAAAAGCTGATCAGACTTCCTACTGGTCTTGGTTCTGTCCAGGTAGTAGCGAAGTTGTCTGTGAATGTCCAAGGTATGCAACAGTCTTTCCCCTTTGTTCTCAGGATTGGGAAAGAAAGTAGGCAGGTGAATTGCTTGATTTAAAGAAACCCTAGATACCACTTTTGGCAGAAAGGTAGGGTTGGTTCGTAAGGAGACCCTGTCTCTGTGAAAGGTTATGAAAGTACAGTTTTGTACCTACCATAAATGTAGATGTCCGAGAGGTATGCATCTGCAGTCCTAACAAATGGGTTGTCCTGCCTCAGGCAGCCCTTCGGTCGGCCAGATTCCAAAGTCTGGGTCTGGCCTCGGCTGATGTCGCACTTCACCCGACGTCATAGCTGCTGTTAACCGGGTATAAAGGCATCAGCCGACGCCATTTTCCTCAGTGTTTTTTGCCCCAGATGCCAGGTGCCCTCTAGGAAGGCTAAATTTGGATAAATGCAAATGTTTCCAAACAATAGAGAACAAATAGAAATAAACATGTATATACATATATACAAACAAATACACCATAATAGATTCCCCAGCTAGCTACAAGATGGGCAAATACCCTAGGAGTACCACAGAGGGAAGGAGGGTGGGTAATCCTGACTGCAGATGCATACCTCGGACATCTACATTTATGGTAGGTACAAAACTGTACTATGTCCTTCAAGGATGCATCTGCAGTCCTAACAAATGGGTAGAATACCATAGCCAAACTGGGGGAGGAGGTACTAAGAAGATTATGGTGTAGTTAAGATCCCTTGCAAAACAGCAGTGGCAAAACCTGCTCGGGATCTGGAGTATAAAGGTAGATTGTAATGCTTGGCAAATGTATGAACGGAGCTCCAAGTAGCAGCCTCTAAAATGTCTTTGGTAGCCACTCCTCGTAAAAAAGCTGTAGTAGTGGCTGTAGCCCTAGTGGAATGAGGTCTGATGTTTTCTGGAGTTGTCTTTCCATGATAAGAGTAACAAAATCTAATGCAATTTCTTATCCATTTTGAGATTGTCTGTTTTGAAATTGCTTTTCCTTCCATTCCTGTTGCATATGCTAACCAGAAGCTGGTCAGTTTTCCTATTGTTCTTGGTTCTGTCCAGGTAGTAGCGCAATTGTCTATGCACATCCAAGGTATGTAGTAGTCTTTCCCCCCTGTTCTGTGGGTTGGGGAAGAATGTAGGTAGGTGGATTGCTTGGTTTAATGATACCCTGGAGACCACCTTTGGCATAAAGGTAGGATTAGTTCTCATGGACACTCTATCCTGATGGAAGATAAGAAAGGGCTGTACTGACATTAATGCCTGTAATTCAGAAACCCTTCTTGCTGAAGTGATTGCAAGCAGGAAAGCAGTTTTCCAAGATAAGTACTGTAATTCTGCTGTTGCTGCTGGTTCAAAAGGGGGAAGTGTCAACTTTTCTAACACAAAGTTCAAGTCCCATGTAGGCAATGGTGGCTTCCTTGGTGGCTTTACATTTTTAATTCCTCTCAGGAACTGCCTGAGTAGAGGATGAGAAAAGACTGGAGGATCCATGTTGTATTCTGCTGAAATTGCTGACGCATGAATCTTAATGGAGGAGTAGGACAGGCCATTGTGGAAAAGCTCTGCTAAATACTCCAGGATGTTAGCTATGTTTGCCAGTGATACATTTTCTCCTTTTGCTGCACTCCAAATGAGATATCTTTTCCATTTTGCTGAATAAGTTTTTCTTGTTGAGGGTCTGCGAGCCTCCAAGATAATGTCTTTAACCCTTTGAGATAAATCTGGGTTATTTTGTCTTATGCAATGTTCCAAGCAGCTAGCTGTAGTGTTTTCAAGTTTGGATGCAGGATTTTGAAGTTGTTCTGTGTTAGCAGTAAAGGAACTAGGGGTAGAGGCCATGCGTGTTCCCGAGCCATACTCCTCAGTAGTGGGTACCGATGCTGCCTCGGCCAGTCTGGAGCTATCAGGATGATCCTCGGGTGATCTTCTTTGATCTTCAGTAGCACTTTGTGCATCAAAGGAAGAGGTGGGAATGCATATGCTGTCAGGTTTTCCCAACTGAAAGATAGGAGTCCACCTTCCAAGCTAGTGGGTGGTATGTCCTTGTGCAGAATTTTTCAATTGGTGGTTGTGTGGGGATGCAAATAGGTCTATTTCTGGTAGTCCCCATTTCTTTGTAATGGATTTGAAGATGTCTGGATGCAGCATCCATTCGTGGGCATCCGTGGTAGTTCTGCTTAAGATGTCTGCTAGTATATTTTCCTTTCCTGGCACAAATATTGCCTGGAGCTGAATGTTGAGGTTCAGGGCCACATTCCAGAGGTCCATTGCCATCCAGCATAGAGGATATGAATGTGTGCCTCCCTGTTTGTTGATATACCACATAACTGTGGTGTTGTCCGTCCTTATCAGCAAATGACCCTGTTGAAGAAACGGCCTGAATGTCTGAATTGCCAGCTTTACTGCCAGCATCTCTTTTTGATTTATGTGTAGGTTCAGCTGGTCTTGAGTCCATAAGCCTTGTATGCACTTGTCCACCATGTGTGCCCCCCACCGAGGTCTGAGGCGTCCGTGGTGATAGTCTGGCTTGGGTGAGGGCTGTGGAAGGGCAGTCCTTTGTTCAATTGACAGGCCTGAGCCCACCATTGGAATTCTTGCTTCAGGCATGGAATTATTGGAATTTGGGTTTCTAGGCTGTGCTTGTGCTGAGACCATAAATTCCTTAGGTACCATTGCAATTTCCTCATATGTAGTCTGGCATGTGGAATCAATATTATGCAGGATGCCATGTAACCCAGGGCTTGCAGGACTTTCCTTGCTGTAAGCTGGTTCTGCGTTGTTAATGCCATGAAATAGACTGGTAGGTGCTTCTGCTTTTCTGGTATGAGGAATGCCATTTGGCTTGATGTGTCCAGTTCCGCACCCAAGAAAGTTATCCTTTGGGATGGTATCAGCCTTGACTTTTTTATGTTGACTGTGTATCCCAGGGCTTGCAATAGGTGAATGACCTTTCTCAAATCTTTTATTAATTTGTTTTTGTTGTCCGCTTGTAACAGGCAGTCGTCCAGGTATGGGTAAATTTGAATTCCCTGAAGCCTGCAATGAGCAATTACTGATGCCAGGCATTTCGTGAATACTCTGGGCACAGTAGATAAGCCAAAAGGCAATGTTGAGAATTGATAATGCTCTGATCCTGCAAGAAATCTGAGGTATCTTCTGCAATTTGGTCGTATGGGGACGTGCAGGTAAGCCTCCTTGAGATCTAGAGTTACCAGCCAAGACTCCTTGCCCAGCATGGGAAGAAGCTGCTGTAGGGTCAGCATCTTGAATTTTGGAACAATGAGATATGTGTTTAGAGCGGACAGGTCGAGAATAGGTCTCCATTGGTTTTCCTTTCTTGGCACCAGGAAAAGTCTTGAGTAAAATCCTTGCCCTTGTTCCACAGACGGTACCTTTTCTATAGCTCTCATCCTTAGTAAGTGGTCTATTTGCTCTAGAGCGTTTGTCTTTTGAGTTGGAGGTAGGTTTGGCATTCCTCTCTTCCTTGGTAGAGTATGGAAGTGAAACCTGTAACCTTTGTCTATTGTCTGTAAAATCCATTTGTCTCCTGTAATGTAATGCCACTTTACTGAAAATAAGGCTAGCTTTCCGCCTAAGGGTGCTTCTAGTTGTTCCCTGGTAGGCGGTTTCAGAGCCAAGTCACTGTGATTGTCCTGTGGAAGTGGTAGTGGCTGGATCTGTGGCAGTACTTCTCTGGTTGTTAGGCTGCCACTGACATCCCCTGTAGGCACCTCTGGATTGACCTCTGCCTCTTGGGTGCCTATTCCTGCCTCTCTGTGCTCTGTTGGTGTCTGGAAAGGACCAATTCTTGGAAGGCCAGTTCCTACTAAACCTCGGAGGCTGGACCTGTAAGAAATCCTTGACTGTCTGGACAGATTTTGCCTTCTCTTCCACCTTCTTCAACACTTGCTGTGCAGGGGAGCCAAACAAACTGTGTTTTTCCATGGGAGCATCTAGGAGCTTTGACTTTACATGGTCTGGTAAGGATTGCTCTTTTAACCATGCATGCCTTCTGATCACTGGACCAGTCATAGCTGATCTAAAGGAAGCCTCCAGTGCATCATAGCCACATTTTAAGGAATGATTACTGACCTGCTGAATGTTATGTACCATTTCCTGAAGGGACTTTCGGTCTAAAGGTTCAGGCGAGGACAGTTTTTTAGTTAGCTGATCTAACATAAATTCCTGATACTGAATCATGTGGAATTGGCATTTAAGGCCCTAGCCGAAAGAGTAGCAGAAGTATAAACTTTTTTACCCCATCTCTCTAAGGCCCTAGATTCTCTTTCAGAGGGGAGGGGGTTTTTGGCAGAGGCAGCTGCTACAGCTTTGGGGCCCTGTGAAATAGTTTCAGGATCTGCAATAGGAGCCTTATACAAGTGATAATGTGTGTCCGGAGCAGTACAAGCATCATTAAATGCATCATCCACAACAGTAAGTACTGGAGGAATGGCTAAAGGCCTATGCTGTGGCAAATGTAAAAAGGTCCTAAGCCTTTTCCTAGAGTCTGAAAAATCCTGGCCCTGCCATTGAAATTGTTCTCTCATAGCATGCAAGGTTTCCCCAAAAGAAAATTCCTCAGGAGGAGAGGCAGAAGGAATGGAGTCTTCTGCATCAGAGTCCTCGTATGGAGAATAAGGGCCTTCTGGAGGGTTTGTATTTTCTGAATCATCAGAGGAGTAATCTGTAGAAACTGGCTCAGGGGGCTCTGCTCTAGGCCTCTTCTCTGGAGGGGGGTGAGAGGCCCTGTCAGGGCGAGGCTGGGATCCCCTGATCAAAGAAATGAGATCCTCTGCTAGACTAAGCATTTGAGCACTAGAGCTAGGCCTGTGAGAGGGGGTTTTAGCAGGCACGGTCTTTGTTGATTTAGCTGCTTTAGCCCTGGCAAAGGCCTTAATTGACATAGATGCAGGGGGCCTAGCAGCTCCACGTGCAGGAGAAGATATATCTAAGGGGATAGTATCTGATAAATCCTGAGAACCTGCAAGAGCAGGTGGAAATTCAGTAGCAGATTCAGCCATGCTGGATGAGGCCTCGGTAGTAGGAGGCATGCTTTCGGCCAAAGGAAGAACCGTGGACCCGGTTTCAGCCAAAACCGAGACACTCGCGGTTGGCTTAACCGCGGTTTCGACCGCGAGTGTCGGTCCTTTTCCTTACGCTTTTTAGCTAATTGTGAAGTCGGAGTCTCCGACGGCATGTTATAAGCAAAAGCGGAGTCGAAAAACTCCTCTGCAAACTCCGACCGACGTCTAAGTGTCCGTCGGTTGAAGGAAGCACAGGCTAGACAAGCTGCTACGTCGTGGTCTGGGCCTAAACAAGGTAGGCAGTAAGAGTGGAAATCTTTATGAGGTATTTGTTTCCCACAAGTTAAACAGTTATTCACTTTTTCTGACATCGGCTGAGGCAAGAAAGAGTCCCCAACGGGGTACTTAGCTTTTTAGAAGTCTTCTGTAGTAGCAATCTCTGGTTCTGACCGACTGGCACTTGCGAACAGCTCCTGCTTCGGGCGCCATGCGGCAAGAAAGACTGAGGAAAATGGCGTCGGCTGATGCCTTTATACCCGGTTAACAGCAGCTATGACGTCGGGTGAAGTGCGACATCAGCCGAGGCCAGACCCAGACTTTGGAATCTGGACGACCGAAGGGCTGCCTGAGGCAGGACAACCCATTTGTTAGGACTGCAGATGCATCCTTGAAGGACATCGGTGGTATTGCCATTAGGGCCTGTAATTCCGAAACCCTTCTTGCTGAGGTAATTGCCAACAGGAAAGCTGTCTTCCATGAGAGAAATTGTAAGTCCACAGAAGCTGCTGGCTCAAAGGGGGGTAGAGTCAGTTTTTCTAGGACGAAGTTGAGGTCCCAAGCTGGTACTGGAGCCTTTCTTGGTGGCTTTATATTCTTGATTCCCCTAAGGAATTGCCTTAACAAAGGATGTGAAAACACAGGTGGATCAGTGCTGTATCTAGCTGAAATAGCTGAAGCATGTATTTTTATGGAAGAATATGAGAGTCCATTCTGTAGCATATCTGCCAAATATTCCAGAATGAGTGGGATGTTCAATAATGATGCATCATGACCCTTGCTGGTATTCCAAATGCTGAATCTCTTCCATTTTGCTGAGTAAACCTTTCTGGTGGATGGTCTTCGGGCTTCTGTTAGTATCCGCTGAACTTCCTTAGAGAGAGATAGATTGAGGTTGTTCATGGGATCTCCCAAGCTGTTAGCTGCAGCGTCTGAATGTTGGGATGTACTGTCTTGAAGTTGTGTTGAGTCAAAAGTTGGGGCCATTGGGGAAGGGCCCACTTTTTGTTGTGACATATGCTCCGTAGTAGTGGGTACACCAGTGTTGTCTTGGCCAGTCTGGAGCTATTAGGATCCCCTTGGGCTTCTCTGCTTTGATCTTTAGTAATACTGTTGTCATCAGTGGCAGAGGTGGGAATGCATAGATTTTCAGGAAGTTCCAGTTGAATGAGAGAGCATCTATTTTCCATGCTTGTGGATGATATGTCCTTGAACAGAACTTTTGTAGATGATGATTGAGGTGGGAGGCAAATAGGTCTACTTCTGGCCTGCCCCATGTCGAGGTGAGTCGTATGAAGATTTCTGGATGTAACCTCCACTCGTGGGGGTCCAGGAAATTCCTGCTTAGGTTGTCCGCCAGCACATTGTCTTTGCCTGGAACAAACTGGGATTGCAACTGTATGTTTAGGCTCAGTGATTTTTCCCAAAGATTCATTGTCAGTCTGCAAAGGGGGTAAGAATGGGTGCCCCCCTGCTTGTTTATGTACCACATCACAGTGGTGTTGTCTGTCCGTATTAGCAGGTGGCCTTGCTGAAGTTGTTGTCGAAAGGCCTCGATGGCATGCATTACTGCCAGCATTTCTTTTTGGTTGATATGCAGATGTGTTTCCTTTGGGGACCATTGTCCTTGAATACATCTGCCCTCCATGTGCGCCCCCCATCCTAGGTCTGAGGCGTCTGTGGTCATGGTCTGTGTTATCTGAGGTTTTTTGAACGACATGCCTGTGTTTGCCTGGCTTACCGAGGCCCACCATAGAAATTCCTTTTGTAGGCATGGAATGAGCGGTATGGTTGTCTCTAGGTTGTTGCTGTGTTGAGACCATAAGCTTTTTAGGTACCATTGAAGCTTTCTCGTGTGTTGTCTTGCTAATGGAACCAGTAGAATGCAGGAGGCCATGTAACCCAGGGCCTGTAGGAATCTCCTTGCAGTCATCTGGGTGAGCTTTGCCAAACCCTTGAAATAATGAGTTAACTTCTTTTGCTTCTCTTCTGTCAGGTAAGCCATTTGAGAGGCTGTGTCTAGTTTGGCTCCTAAGAAGGTTATTTGCTGGGATGGTTGAAGTCTTGACTTTTGGAAGTTGACTGTGTATCCCAGAGCATGTAGCAATTGTATGACATAATTCAAGTTTTTTGTCAAAATCAATTTGTCGTCCGCTTGTATGAGGCAGTCGTCCAGGTACGGGTAGATTTGGATCCCCTGGAGCCTGCAATGAGCAATTACTGAAGCCAGGCATTTCGTGAATACTCTGGGCGCAGTAGATAAGCCAAATGGCAATGCTGAGAATTGATAATGCTCTGGCCCTGCAAGAAATCTGAGGTATCTTCTGCAGCTGTGTCTGACAGGGACATGCAGGTATGCCTCCTTGAGGTCCAGAGTGATCAGCCAAGACCCCTTGCCCAGCATGGGAAGGAGTTGCTGCAGAGTCAGCATTTTGAAATTTGGTACTATGAGAAAAGTGTTTAATGCGGACAAATCCAGTATTGGTCTCCATTGAGCTTCTTTTCTTGGAACAAGGAACAGTCTTGAATAAAACCCCTGGCCTTGTTCTTGTTGTGGAACTTTTTCTATTGCTTTGATCTGAGCAAGCAGAGAAATTTGCTTGATAGCCTCTGCCCTCTGGTTTTGAGGTAGGTTTGGCATGCCTTGTTTTCTTGGCAAGGTATGAAAGTGGAACCTGTAACCTTGGTCTATAATGTCCAAAATCCATTTGTCCTTTGTCAATCTGTGCCAATTGTCTGAAAACAGAGATAATTTTCCGCCCAAAGGAGCTTCTGTTTGCTCCTTGGTCAGCGGAAGTAGAAGAAAGTCATTGGGATTGTCCCTGTGGGGCAGGAGAAACCCCTGCGTCACTTCTTTGGTTTGCTGGTTGCCATTGTCGCCCCTGTAGGAACCTCTGTATTGTCCTCTTCCTCGCCACGCCTGTTTTGCCCTTTGAAATCTTTCAGGATTAGGAAAGGACCAGTTTTTAGAAGGCCAATTCCTGCTGAAACTGGGTGGCTGAACCTGGAGGAAATCTTTGACTGTCTGAACTGACTTGGCTTTTTCCTCAATGGACTTTAACACATCTTTAGCATTAGCACCAAATGCTTGTTCTTTCCAAGGGTGCATCAAGAAGTTTTGCCTTAACATAATCTGGTAGAGGTTGTTCTTTTAACCATGCATGTCTACGAATGACCGCCCCTGTCATAGCTGCCCTACATGAAGCTTCCAATGCATCATATCCACACTGCAGAAAGTGATTGCTAACTTGCTGAGAATTATGTACAGCCTCCTGTAAAGACTTCCTATCTAAAGGTTCAGGAGAGGCCAAAGTTTTCTGTAAATCATCTAACAGGTAATCCTGATATTGAAACATATGAAAGAGACAACTGAGAGCTCTCATAGATAAAGTAGTGGAAGTGTAAACCTTCTTCCCCCATCTCTCTAATGACCTAGCTTCCCTGTTGGAAGGCAAAGGATTTTTGGAGGTGGTAGCTGAAACCCCTTTCGGTCCCTGTGAAATTGTTTCTAAATCAACAGCATGGGCCCTAAAGAAATGAGAATGTGTTCCTGGGACCCTATAGTATCTGTCATGCTTGGCAGGAGCAGGAGGGAGAGTATCAGGGGTAACACTGGAGTCAGAGTATAGATCATCCAAAACATCAAGCACAGGAGGTATAGCTAAGGGCCTGCGTTGTGGCTTTTTAAGGAAGGTTCGAAGGCGCTTTCTGGAATCAGAATATTCCTGGCCTTGCCACTTAAAAAGTTCCCTCATGGAATGCAGAACTTCCCCAAAAGAAATATCCTCAGGAGGGGAGGCCGAAGGGATGGAGTCCTTTGCATCCGAGTCCTCATAGGTCTGGAAGGGCTCTTCCTGGCTATCGGAGTGAACAGAGTCCTCAGAATCTTCATCTGAAGGGAGAGGGTCAGAGGGTTCAACCCTGGGCCTCTTATCAGGAGGAGGCTGGGATTCTCTCTCAGGATGGGCCTGGGAACCTCTGATCATGGAAATTAAATCTGCGGCCATAGTCATGATTTGTGCTTCAGGGGTAGGCTGAGGAAAGGCTTTAGCAGTAAGGTGCTTGGTCTTGCTGGCTGCCTTAGCACGTGTGTAGGCCTTGATAGACATGGACATGGGAGGACTAGCAGCTCCACGTGCGGGAGTGACCTTATCCACAGCAATGGTCTTGGGCATTTCCTTGGTTTCAGTATCCGGAGGAAAATCAATAACTGGCGTCGGTGTGGTCTCCGGTATCGGAGGTATCGGTAATGTGGTGTCTTCGGTTCGGTGCGGTGAAATAACCGCCTCAGAGGGAACCGGGGCACTCACGGTAGGTTTTGGCGTGGTGTCGGAGGAAGATGCGGGCCGAGGATGTCGGTCCCGGTCTTTTCGTTTCTTAGGAGTCTGCAATGTCGGTAGTTCCGACGGCATCGTATAATCGTATTTTTCGCCAAAAAAGTCTTCAGCGAACTCCGCCTGGCACCTGAGAGTGTGCTTATTGAAGCGAGCACAGGCGGCACAGGCCGAGACGTCGTGGTCTGGGCCAAGGCAAGGAAGACAGTAAGAGTGGAAATCCTTATGAGGTATTTGTTTACCACAAGACAAACAATTATTTACTTTTTCAGTAATTTCTGACATCGGCTGAGGCAAGAAAAGGTCCCCAACGGGGTACTTAGCTTTTTTGATGACTTCGGAATCAAAGAATACAGGAGCTGACCAACCGGCACTTGCGAACTGCTTCTGCTTCGGGCACCGTGCGGCAAGAAAGACTGGAGAAGATGGCGTCGGCTGATGCTTATATACTCCAGCCGCTCTGACGTCGGAGAGAAATGTGACATCAGCCGACGTCGGACCCAGACTTTGGAATCCGGCCGACCGAGGGCTGCCTGAGGCAGGACAACCCATATGTTATGACTGCAGTTGCATCCTTGAAGGACATCATGGGCCAACACTTCCACACAACGTCTGAAGCCAGCCTGACTAAGCTGAGTATGTTGAGGCAGTGTGAGAATGGTCTCAAGCTACACAACAATCATCTACTACTCAACACAGCATAACATTATATGTGAGAGATGCACAAATATAAGGTCTCTGAAGGCAAAAATGTCATGCACACTAAACTCGTATAGCAAAATTATCAGCAGTACACTGCACACCACACTTTATCAACGTCATCATAATACTCATAATCAATCATAAGCTGAGGTTCTAAAGATCAAAATGCCTAAACCTCAAAGACCTTCAAAATGCAATAGAGGCACAAAGCACATTTAGCAAGTTAAGCTTACCACCTCACATAGCACAAGGAGTTTAGGATGCTGCCCAAATTAGGCAGGCATCTACCCAACTAAACATTCAAGTTACTGTAAGACATACATATGTACCTCTTACCAGGATGAAACTGGAAAGAGTGATGGTTAGTTGCTTGTCTGGTGCCAGAATATGTCAGATCACACATGCACTTCAACGACAAGTAATGGTATAACTATCAGAGTGCATGTGGGTGTCAATAACCTGAGAAGTACCTCCCTGAACTATACGAACAGAGAGACATGATGGAGACCTCAAATTATAGGACCCAAGCAGGTATGAGTCTAGTACTGAGTAGCATTCTACTTTCTCAAAAGATGATGCCATAATAAGAGCATAAAAAAACTGACTTCAATAATAAGCTAAGGTTTGGGTGTCATTCAAAGATCTGCCAAGTTTTCCCCAAAGCTCCTGTCAGTCTTGTGGTAAACAAATACCTCATAAGGATTTCCACTCTTACTGTCTTCCTAGGAGGACATCATCGAAAGACCATGCTGCTTCACCAGGGATCACCTGCATCTGTTCCCTCTAGGAGTTTGAATCTAGGATTTTGAATACTGGCAAAGACACTGTCCATTCCAATACTGTCTTTTTTAGGCAATGACAACTTGATAAACTTACCAACATAAAGCAAGCAAAGGAAAACATGAAAGCATTACTGATGAATGCTAGGAACCTAAACAAGAACGCCATTATTTACAGCCCTCCTTACCCTGGAAGTTGTAGATATCTGTGTGGTGACTGAGACACGGTTTAAAATGGTAGAGAACACTTAGGCTGTGCAGGGCTATAACATCTTCCACACATTTAGACCAGCTACTGCACAAGATGGAAAAAAGTTGGAGGTGTCTCAGCCTTGATCTGGAAGAGACTCACATCAACACTAGTAAAACAGTATGATGCACTAGAACTTCTTCACATCCAAACAACCATCATCAACCAATATCAAATATTAGCTAATTACAGAACTCTCTTTATGACCCAAGAAAGCTACAATGTGTATCTACAGGAACCGGAATCACTCCGTATTAAACCCAACAGTATTTTCTTGGATGACTTAAACTATCCAACTATAGAGTAGGAAACCTACACCACTATTAGTGCACAAGCACAAAGATTCTTGGACTCTGGAACAATAAGTCAGAGTACCCACTTGGAGGAAACAACTTGGATCTTGTCCTTACTAATATGGAGGAATCTTGTACCATCCCTTGGATATCTTCGTCACTTGCTAGGTCTGACCATAAAGCCATCTCCTTTAAAATGAAACTGAAACCAGAGACCCCTTCCACCCAAGACACATTTACAAATTTCTCCAAGACAAACTGCCTTCTCCTAAGCAATAGATTGCCAAGCTTCAAATACCCACCAAATCCATTTAACAAAGCTAAATGAACAGATACATATATCATCACACTATAGCAGTACAGATCCCCTTAGTGGAACCACATTTCCAATGAGCTTTACAAGAAAGCAAAGAGAATTTTGACCAAATTTAAAGGGCAACTGCACCAACAGACTCAAAAAAAACATGTTTATTTCATCATGGTTTGACGTTTCCTACATTTTAACACCACTCTGGGACTATTTAGAGCTTTTTATATATTTTTATATGCAATTTCTAACTCTGACCACCTGGGGTCTAGCATCTTGAAATAATTCTGACTGTTTAGTCTGTCTCTAAGCATCCCAGAATGCATTGTTTGTCTGCAAAAATTGCATCAGATCTGCCACGTTTTCCCCAAAGCTCCTGTTAGTCCACTGATTTTACAGGCATTCACTGCTGTGGTATAGTCACCTACTTTTGGTTAAAATGTTATCCTTTTTCAATGACTACTTCAAACACAAGCTGTGCAAATGCTACAGAACAGAAATGAAAAGTGCATTTTATTGCTCTTTCTTCTTAGAAATTAGGGTTGCCACATTTTCAAATGCCCAATGTGGGACATTTTTGGTACAAACGTCAGATTTTGCAGGGCAAAACATACCCAAAGTCAGTACAAAGGACAGAACTTCACTTTTTTGCCTAAATAAAAGCTTATTCTTGTAGCATTTTAGTTGCTTATTCTGTTTCTTATAACATTTAGGTGTTTCAGATACAAAATAACTGTTTTTAAGCAACTATTACATAAAATATAGGAAATATTTTTGTCCTAAAATCTCAGGACATTTGCCATTTTTTCAATTTATTTTTGCAGGACATAGCTGCCCAAAGAGGGACTGTCCCTCGTAAAGTGGGACAGGTGGTAACTCTATTAGAAATGCTAACTTGATTTATTTTGTGAAGGCTGAAATCTAGTTCTTCAAGGTATCTCCCATCCCCCTTCACACCTACCTTCCCTAGCTGTCAAATAGCTATGGGTAATTTGACCCATTATCTGCATGTGATTGACGGCTCACAGCAGGTGACCAGACTAATGCACTGTTTTCTTGTCAGCCTTTTCTTCCTTACAGTGGGAGACTTTTTTTTGTTGCACTCCTCCTGTCAAATTTAGAACCAAGCTCCACAGCACTGGGAATAATCACTGTTTTGCAAAGCACCAAGCTCCCACTTATTTTTCCTTCCTGTTTGGTTAAATAACTAACAAATGATGCACTATAAACACTAAATATTTCACAGACTTGCGTGACAGCACCCACATGCTTTTTTAAGTGGTAATTTAAGAAAATTACGGTATTGCATACTTCTTGTAATGTGATGTAGTGTTGTTGATTAATTGTGACAGACATCTGCTTCTTATGTAAAAACATGCAATTAATGTCGACACATGGTCACTGCAAATTTATGCTCTTAGTTTTTGCAGCTGTTACTGTGCTTCTGCCTGTACTTTGTCACATATCAGTAGGGCTCTTCTGAAAAGTGAGATTATAGTTTGACATTTTTGCTAGGTTAAGAGTGGGCTGGGCAAGGCAGCTCTGACATCACAATGTGGGAGGTCCACTGGATCTTCTATATGGCATGCAAATCAGGCAGGGATTACATCACTTTGGGGGAGGAAATGTCCTGGTAGGTAGAGCAAGAGCTTTGGCAGATGTGACATCATCATTTCATAGCCAGCTAGAGGTTTTTCAGCTTGGTTTTCAAAGTGAAAGTAAAACAGCATGGAAAGGTAGGAAGCCTAACAGCGAAAACAGTTGTGTGGATTAGTTTTTAAAGTTGCATGGGTGATTGTCTGAGGCTGTATCAGCAAACAGGGACTAAAAGAGGTAGCAGGTTGAGCAATCTGCTTTAATATCCCGTTAAGAGTAATTCCTAGAATAATAGAGCCCTTGGCAGTGAAATAATTAAACTACTCAGCACCTTAACAAAATCCACAAAAGCCAAGTTTGTTGCTAAAACAGCCAACCAAGCAAAGACAATCAGAACTTTTAGTTATGTACTCACCATAACTTCAGATGTTTGGGATCCATCTCGCCTACATTCTGACTGATGGGTTCGGAGCCGATCCTCGGCTCCGACTCGGCACGCTTATGCCAAAGAACGAAGTCTCTTATTGGCTGAGCTTACTATATCCCAGGATGCACCACTACCAGTCCCCCCAGATCTAGTTTGTCCGCATACATGCACACACGCATGCACTGCTTATATAACATTGACAGATGATACAAGATAAAAAACAGTAGAACTCAAACCGTTCAATCTCTTCTGATCTCCAAGGCAGGGGAAGGAGGGTGGGTAGAGGAATGTAGGAGATGGATCCCAAACATCTGAAGTTATGGTGAGTACATAACTAAAAGATGTTATGTGATCCTATCTCGCCTACATTCTGACTGATGGGACAGCGTCCCTAGCATCTAAATCCTGGGTGGCTCACTGGAAAACACTCCTGAGTACCGTGGAACCAAATGATGCTCGCCCTTTAGATGCCACATCCAATTTATAGTGGGAAATGAAAGTGTGCGGGTTGGACCAAGTAGCCGCAGCACAAATCTCAGAAATAGCGAGCTTGGAATGGAATGCAATAGAGGTAGCCATAGAGGTAGCCATAGCTCTAGTAGAGTGAGCTTTGACAGAAGTTGTAAGTTGTTTATTTGAAGAGGAATAAGCCTGAGTTATGCAATCTCTGATCCATTTGGCAATAGTAGCTTTAGTGATGGTTTTACCCAGTTTATTATCTGAAAAGAACACAAACGATCTGTTTTTCGAATTTGTTGAGTCCTATCTAGATAGAAGCGCAATTGCCTGTGAACATCCAATGTATGGAAGGTGTATTCCGCTTTGTTTGAAAATGTTGGAAAGAAAACTGGTAGCTCCAAAGACTGTTGGAGACAGAGATTGGAACAAACTTTTGGGACAAAAGATGGATTAGGCCTAAGTGATACTCTATCCTTGTGAAAAATCAAGTGCGGTGGTTTGATAGATAGGGCTTGAAGTTCTGAAACTCTTCTTGCAGAGGTAATTGCAATTAAGAAGGCAGTTTTCCAAGACAGATATTTCAAATCACATGTAGCAGCCGGTTCAAAGGGGAAGATGTTAAGGCAAGTACCAAATCAAGATCCACGGAGGCGCAGGATGGAAAACTGGGGGTCTTAAAAGCACAGCACCTTTCATGAAAGTTTTACATAATCTGCTGCTCATCAACGGTGGGTCTATGGAATCGTGAAATTTGGAGATAGCTGCTAGTTGGACTTTAATAGTAGAGACTGAAGATCCTTGATTAAACAAGGATGTTAAAATTTCAAGACCTCTGGTATCGGGCAGTAATAGGGTCTAAGCCTCTGAGTTGAGCCCAGATAGCAAACCTCTTCCACTTACTGTGATACAATTTCTTAGTGGTGGGTTTGTGGGCTGAAGATAAAATGTGAATAATTTCTGGGTCCAAGGTGTGATTTCTGACTAAAGTCGGAAGAGGAGGAGCCAAGCTGTTAATTTCAAAGTGTGAAGGGACTGGTGCTGTTGTCCCGACTGATGAACCAGAAGGTCCGGAATTAGATCCAAGAACCAAGGACCGTCCAGGGTATATTTCTGTAGGTAGGGGAACCATACCTGACGAGGCCAGTACGGGGCAATTAGAATCATTGTGGACCCCAATTGGGAAGCTTTCTGGATGACTTTGGGAGGAGTGGAATCGGAGGGAAAGCATAAAGCAGTCCTGTTGGCCAAGGTTGGACTAGAGCATCCGTAGCTGTCTCCCTTGACGCGGGGTCAAGGAAAAAACCTTTGCACTTCGTGTTTTCGTGGTGTTGCAAACAGGTCGCAGCACGGAGTCCCCACCTTTGAAAATCTGAGCTGCTACTGTTTCGCTCAGAGACCACTCGTGAGGAGAGAGAATAGTCCTGCTCAGTCTGTCTGCTAATACATTGGATTTTCCTGGAATGTGGGTCGCTACCAGGAAGCGCTTGGTAGCCACTGCCCATTCCCACACCCTCATGGCCTCTCTGCAAAGGGATAAGATCTGGTCCCTCCCTGTTTGTTTAGATACCAGACCACCGACATGTTGTCTGTGTGGATGGCGATAATGCCTTGAGGGAGAACTTGTGGAGGGCTTGTAGGGACAGAAGTACAGCCCTCATTTCCAACACATTGATATGGAGAAATGTTTGGAAGCCAAAAACCTTGAACTGACCTGCCCAGACAGTGCCCTCCCCCACCCCCTCTGGGAGGCATCCGATGTCAAGGTGGGGTATAACAAAGGGTCTTCCCTGATTCAGATTGGATGGCAGAAGCCACCAGCTTGCACGCTTCTGTAATCAGTATGTGATGATTGAGGGGGAGATCCTGAAAAGACCATTGTGTCGATAATAGCCACTGGAGAAGCCTCATGTGCAACCTTGCCAGAGGAACTAGGAGAACCATGGCAGACATTGAACCTAAAAGTTGCAGGACCATCCTGGCTGGGGCTTTGGATCTTAGAAGCAGGGCTCGGACTTGATCTTGTAATGTTTGTATCCTTTCGGTAGGAAGGAAGATTCGCATTAATTTTGAGTCTATCTCTGCTCCTATGAATCTTATGCGCTGAGAAGGCAGCAAGACAGACTTTGACCAGTTGAATGTAATTCCCAGGGAAGCACCCAGGGAGATGGTGGCTTGTAGGTTCTCTAGTAGTAGATGCCTGGTGGTGGCAGTCAGGAGCCAGTCGTCCAGATAGGGAAACACTTGGAATCCGAGACTCCCCAGGTGAGCAGTTACTACTGCCAAACACTTGGTGAACACCCTGGGGGCTGTGGTGAGGCCAAAGGGCAGTGCACAAATTGGAAATGACTGTCTCCCAGGCTGAAGCGCAGATACCTCCTGGACGCCTGATGTAACGGTATGTGATAATAGGCGCTTGAGATCTATGGAGCACATCCAAACATCTTTCTCCAACAATGGGAGAATGGATTGTAAAGTGACCATTCGGAATTTGGACTTCATGACGGACTGGTTTAGTTTGCTGAGATCCAAAATGGGTCTCAGGTCCCCTGTCTTTTGGCACTAAAAGAACCTTGAGTAATTTCCGATCCGATCTGGTCTGTGGGGACCGGTTGGATGACTCCTTTTCTAGCAGCTTTGAAGCTTCTACGGCTGCAATTTCCTTTGACTGGGTGGTGGGTCCGGGATTTTTTTGGACGGTGGGGGTGGGCGGTGAAGGGAATGGTGTAACCTCCGGCATAATCCGGCACCCATCTGTCCTGAGTAATAGACTCCCAGGCTTTTAGGTGCTTGGCAACGGCACCCGACTGGCTCCGAGCAGCACAGCCGGGCAATCCCTCATGGAGTGTGGGAGGCTGAAGAGCCACGAAAGGACTCGCGGTCTCCAGTGTTGCGGGGCCTCTGCCGCCTCTGGCACGGCGTCTCCCAGAAAAATTTCCCCTCCTCTGCCTCTGGAAGGGAATCTTCCTGCTGTTGAGGAAAGAATTTCTGTGATTTATGGAACCACATCTTCCCTCCTCTTTTAGCCTTGGGATAAGGCCGAAGGGAGTGGAAAATCGTGCTCCTACGGCAGATAAAGTCTTTCCCTCCTGCTCACAGCGGTAAGAGTGTCTTTACCTTGGGTCCAAACAAAGAGGACCCATCAAAAGGCGTCGGCAAAGGAAGACTTGAAGGCCTCCAATGACACAAACGGAGCCAGGCTTGTCTTCGTGAGAGCCACGCCTGTGCCTGCCGCTCTGCCCGCCCCTTCAGCCGCATATGAAATGAGCCTCATGGACGAAGTTAGAAATCGAGGTAAGGATAGCCAACTGAGAGCTAACCGACTGGGCTAGCTGCTCAGGTAGGTTACCTGAGAGGAGTCTGAGAGCTCCTTGACCAGATCCCTCTGTAGTCTGGTGAAATGTGCCAAATAATTCAGGGACCTCAGAGTAAAGGCCGCTGAACTCAGGGTGCGCTTCCCGTGCGGTCCATGCTCCTAGACTCCTTATTAGGAGGATGGACGGACGCTGAAGCCTCTGCCACGCCCTGCTGGGTAGCAGATGCCACCACCATGGCATCTACAGCCACGCCAAGAACTCCTTCTCAGGTGGGGCAGACAAAAATTTGTTAGGGCGAGAAGGCACTGGTTCCACAGTATCTGGATGTTCCCACCGACAAACCAAATCCAGGAGCTCGGCGGAGACATCCAGGAGGCGGAGAGCTGAGCCCCGAAGGCCTTGAGGAACACCGACTCATCAGCGGAGGGGGGTTTGGAATTCCAGCCGCTTTGTTGCTTGAGGATCTCTAGAATGTCTGCAAATGAGACATCATCCGAGGACGACTTTGGGGACCCCTCCGCATCATCAAGATCAGTGTCCGATGTAAGAGACTCATCGGGAGGCTTCCTCTTGCACGATCTTCCTTGGGGCTCCTCCGAAGACAACTCAAAGACCCTCAGAAGGAGGGGAACCCTGGGGGTAACCTCAGGCCCGCTCCGCTGCCTAGAGACAGGGGAACTGCCAAAGACCCAGTCTCCATGCCCAGGGAAGGTGCCGGTAAAGCCGTAGAGATGGCCAAAGAAGATTTGGCCAAGGCACTCCTCATAGCTCTGAAGGCCGGACCCCCAGAATCCTGGGAGGGTCCAGTCTCGGAGCCATGATAGCAGACGGAAGTCCCGGCCAAGCACCAAGAGGGAGGCTTGGAACCGACTGCATTGGTCCCAAACGTCACCCGGCCCGGCCGAAGAAGTCCGTGTGCTAAACCCGAAGGCTGGGGTTGGAGGGGTCGGAGCCGACCCTAGGATCTCCACTGGCTCCACCAGCACCTGCTCGACGGAGCGCGGTCGGAGGAGGAATGGCAATGGAATGGCTATCGGCCCAAGCCAATTGGGTCGGAGCCAAACAAATTTCTGAAAGACTGGGGACTGGAAAAGCCTTTGGAGTACCCTGTCTATGTCCGAATCTGACATCCTTGATGACCTGGAAGAGACCGAACGGGTCCGGTACTCTCCAACGGCTCCAAGGGACTAGGGGACCGGCTCGAATCGACTCGATAATTATCGGAGTGTCCAAACCATTTCCATCGGTGCCGAGAGGGCTTGGCCGAGGAGGAAGTGTCTGTCGGCTCCAAGATCAGTGGAGCCGATGAAGGTGACCCGCCTCGAGGCCCCAGCCGTCGGCTCCCCCCAGAGGAGTCGAGGCTGGAGGCATCGAGGCACACTTCGCCCTCGGCCCAAGTCCGTGGAGCCGAGGAGAAGCCTGCCTATGTCTTTGGCGGTCGGTTCCGACGGGCTGGTCGGAGCCGTCTTCTTTGCAGGAGAAGGAGAGGAAGCTAATGCCTCTTCAAATGAGGGTTTAATAAGGCCTTTAAAATAAGTTTATTTTCCTCTCTTGGAGGACCCTCGAAAAAGCGTGGCACACCAGGACTCCTGCAAATGTTTGGCGCCCAAACAGTACACACAGAGAGAATGGTCATCTGTTATTGACATTTTGAAACTGCACTTAGTGCACTTCTTAAAACCTGAAGGCCTAGGAGCCTGTGACATTATGGCAACCAATTTAGTGAACTAGCAAAAACCAAACACACTAACTATCACAGAAAATAACTCTTTTTTTTTTTTTAACCAAAGGCTGTCACAAATAGACAAAAATAACTAAAGGGATCCAAGAGCCCCTAAATAAAACGGGACTTGAACAACAACGGACTGACAGGGGAAGGCCCTTCAACTCAAAGGGGACCTCTAGTCAGAAAATACGCTATCACCACACAAATATTTAACAGAAAATATTCACTCATACACAAAAATACGAGATAGCTGTTAAAACAGCTTTTTGTTGAAATTTTAGGAAATTCCTGACAGGAAAGTAAGTGAAGAAAACACTACTTAGCTCAGCCAGCTCGAGACCACATCTTTGCTTGTTAGCGGCAAACGAGATCTGGGGGACTGGTAGTGGTGCATCCTGGGATATAGTAAGCTCAGCCAATAAGAGACTTCGTTCTTTGGCATAAGAGTCGAGCCGAGGATCAGCTCCGAACCCATCAGTCAGAATGTAGGCGAGATAGGATCACATAACATCACATTTTTTTAGTTATATTCATAATCTCAGAAGCACAATGCAGCAATGGGCTGAGCTGCTTGTGAATGACATTACCTACACGGAGGCTGAAGATATAGCTAACCTATTGTCCAAGTAATTCAGTTCAAACTTTACCTCTCTTTCTCCCCCCTCCATCTATCCCACAAGATGTACCTGAAACAGACTCTTCTCCAGCTATCATACAAGATTATGAAAAAAGCTAAAAATACTACATCGATAAATCCTGACAATATTCCTGGAAGCATTTTAATTAGCATGAAGCATGACTTAGCCACTCAACCCCACCCCCAACAACACTGTTCAACTTAAGACTCCATACAGGTTTTGTAACATGGAAATAGAAAACAACTACAGTCATTCCCCTGGGAGAATGGGAGAATGGGAGAAACTTCCACAGATCAAGACAATTGTAGATCCATAAGTCTGAACAGCCTCATATGAAAAGCCATAGAAATACCCATCATGGAATTAATTAATAAGGACATAGAGAACCTCCAAACACTGGACGCCTCTCAGTTTGGATACATCAAGGGGTGGGCATGCTTACTTAACCTGGTGAATATCTTTGTAAAGGTCACTAAAGAAATGGATGAAGGTAAAATGGAACACACCACATACCTCGATCTGGCCAAAACCTTTGACACAATCCTCTATTCCAGCACAGCAGACAAGCTAAATAAACTGTGAATAAACCCATACAATATCCACTGGATTGCCAATTGGCTCACAAATAAGACACAGGAGATCAAAACAGTGAAAGCTACATCTAGAGAGAGACCAGTCACCAGTGGAGTCCCACAGGTCTCAAGTGCCAGGACCCGTCTTCTTTGGCATCTACTTCTTGGAAGTAAAAGACAACATCAAAGGGCTCTGGATGACGAAGTTTGCAATGACTGCAAGCTAGGAGCAGTTATTGAATCCCCAAATGACTTAGCCATCCTACAGGAAGGTTCCTCCAGAACAAAACTGACACTGGAATCATAAACTGGTACTACATGCCAAAAAATGTATTATAATATCTTTTGGGAAGTCACCTATCCAGGGGGGAAGTACCACAATAACAGTAAGTCCATAACCTAGTCATTCAGGATTTGGGAACATATGTGGACAGTGGCCTAACCTTAAACTAACATGTGCCCACGTCAAAAGAAAGCCCTTTTATATTGCAAGTTATAAACAAAGGGATTATGACTAGCTCTAGAGATGGCATTATCCTCCTTTACTCGGCCCTCATTAGGCCAGTAATTGAATACAATGTCCTCTTTGGCATGTATCTCTCCAGATACAAGCAACAACTGGAATGCACAAAAAGATAACTTATTGAAAACATATAATGCCTAAATAATATGTCCTATCTGGACTGTCTCAAACCCCTGTTACTTCACTCTGTAGCCTACAGACTGATAAAAGGTGACCTGTGACTGGCGTACAAGATATCCTTATACCAAATACTGATGGACCTACTGCATATCATCCAGTCAAATGTCAACAGAAATACTTGGTCCAGAGATCTAAATGTCTTCTGCAACCTTCAAAAGAAAAGTTTGACAGGACATTTATATCTTGCATGGGATACCGCTGCTCTTGAACAGACTGCCCATCTATGTAAAACAAAACTCATCCCTGTCTATAATGAAGCAAACTTGGATCTATGGATAAGTAATAGAAAAATTACCCCAGGACTGCCCCTTATAGTACTAATAGGCTGAGGCATCTCCTAAAATGCTTTATACCATGCATAGGTTCTCTCAAATTAATTATGGAATGATTCCAATTATTATCAATAGGAGAAATATATAATTATCAACCATGGTATGGGTAAGGCCAATCTAACTCCAAACAGGATAGGTTCATTCAAGCACCAAAAGGGAAAATGGCTAGGCTTAAAATGGCCAGGAAGGGCAACTACTGTAGTAACGTACCTAAAAACCTATAAACATAAGTAATTTGTATGATCTGTAGCTCCACCCAGTTTACCCTTCTGTGGTACCACGGAGAAGGTGAGGTACGTTCTTAAACCCAATAACAAACCCTCTAGTCTCAGGATCTGTGACAGATTTTTCTACATGAAAGGAAAGCCCATAGTGATACTGGTGGAAACTGTCTACGAACCCATATAGTGATCACAACATAACAAGGTTATTAGAGTGCTAAAGCCTAAATATTTTACAATAGTCTGCAGCAGTTTAGGTTGATAAAGGATAATGAGGAAAATGTATTCACAAGTGAGGAGAGTGTGTTGTGCAGATGGAAAGAGTACTTTGAGGGGCTGACGAATGAAGAGAATGAGACAGAGAGAAGGTTGGATGATGTGGGGATAGTAAATCAGACAGTGCAACATATTAGCAAAGAGGAAGTAAGGACAGCTATGAAGACTACGAAGAATGGAAAGACTGTTGGTCCAGATGACATACCTGTAAAGAATGAAGGTGTTTAGGAGAGAAGGCAGTGGAGTTTTTAACCAGATAGTTTAAAGAAATCTTGGAAAGTGAGAGGATGCCTGAGGAGTGGAGAAGTGTATTGGTACCAATTTTTACGAATAAAGGTGATGTGCAAAGCTGCAGTAACCACAGAAGGATAAAATTGATCAGCCATATCATGAAGTTATGGGAAAGAGTAGTGGAGCTAGGTTAAGAAGGGATGTGATGATTAGTGAGCAGCAGTATGGTTTCATGTTGGGAAAGAGCACTACAGATACAATGTTTGCTCTGAGGGTGTTGATGGAGAAGTACAGAGAAGGTCAGGAGTTGCAGTGTGCCTTTGTAGACTTAGAGAAAGCATGTGACAGGATGCCTAGAGAGGACATGTGGTATTGTATGAGAAAGTCAGAAGTGGCAGAGAAGTGTGTAAGAGTGGTACAGGATATGTACGAAGGCAGAGAGACAGTGGTGAGGTCTGTGGTAGGAGTGACAGATGCATTCAAGGTGGGAGGTGGGAATTACATCAAAGATCAGCTCAGATCCCTTTTTTATTTGCAATGGTAATGGACAGTTTAACAGACGCGATCATGAGTCCCCATGGACTATGATGCTTGCAGGTGACATTGTGATCTATAGTGAGAGTAGGGAACAGGTTGAGGAGACCTTGGAGAGGTGGAGATATGCTCTGGACAGGAAAAGAATGAAGGTCAGCAGGACTAAGACAGAATATTCATGCGTGAATGAGAGAGAGGACAGAGGAATTGTGAGGATGCAGGAGTAGAGTTGCTGAAAGTATGGCAGAGAGGTAAACACGGGAATGCAGGCAGGATGGAGTGTGTGGAGAAGAGTGTCAGAAGTGATTTGTGACAGACAGGTACCAGTAAGAGTGAAAGGGAAGGTCTACAAGATGGTAGCGAGACCAGCTACGTTATATGGGTTGGAGACGGTGGCACTGACGAAAAGACAGAGCTGGAGGTGGCAGAGTTAAATATATGGAATATATATAATATATGGAAGCTTTTAGTCTCCCCTGCCTGTGTGCTCTCTGGCTTTAGAAGCTTCTTCCGACGGGTTAAACACTCTGTGGTCATCCCCTACCCAACAGACTCACCCAACAAAATACCTTGTGAAAGAGTATAAATCTGCTTAAGTTACCTGCCTGAAGCAGCTCCAAAAACAAACTAAAAAGCACAGCTTTCTAAACTGTAGCTGTTCCTTCTATTGCAATTTATCCACACCCCAAATCTGTTTTTAAAACGATCTGCTTTTAAAAAGTAAACTGCTCCTTATTTTAAAATATTGCTACAGGTCAGATGAGCACACACACAAATTAGTTTTTCTGGCTGTAGTAACTTACTTTGGCCACCAGGCAGCAACACAATTCCAGCAGTCTACCACATTCCTTGCTGTTTTAACTAATAGTACCAACAGCTTTTAGTTTAATGTTTTAACTCTCAATAGTTCCAGTATATGTAGGTTTAATGTTGCCAGCCACACTCTAGAGTGTTGTTTAACCCCTAGTACATCTTCTGTTCTCTTTGTCTCCTGTTTTTAAACTTATATCTGCAACATTTCCATCTCTGGCTTGCTCTCATTCCCTCTTCAGTTCTGACTGTCACAGTTGCTTCCTTTCTAATTGTTTCAGTGCTGTTTCACACTGCTGACCTGACCCTGTCAGTACTGGTTCCAACCAGCTAGGCCACTGTGATATCCATCTCCAGTCTCTATTCCAATCCCTCCCCCAGTTTCTTTCACTTTCTTTTCTTTCCAACCCCTCACCCAGACTCTAACTGTGCCTTCCTTCCTGTGGGGCCATCTTTTACCTCTCTGAACCACTCTAATCCTTTCCCTATACCACTGCTAGAATATTCCTTAGCCCGTGCATACTTTCGTCTGAACTTACCTTACACTCCACTGACTGCCCCAATCCAGATGCCTCTGACATGGACTTGGCCACCCAATTTAACTCTTTCTTCATAGAGTCCATAAGCACGCTAACATCATCCTTCATCAACACCTCTGCATCCCCTTCTCAGCGTGCCCCCATCCTTTCCTCCCCTAGCACCCCCTTGCCCCCAACCTCAACCTTTCTCTATCAATCCTATATCTATATTCACCATAAAAAACTTCTCCTAAAATTAAAACCTGATTCCAATGCCCCCAATGAAATTTCCTCCTACTTCCTAAACATAGCCGCAGAAGCCATTGCTCTCGCTATCAGTACACTAATTAATCGATCTATCTAAGAAAGCCAGGTCCCTCAGCTCTGGAAGAAGGCCTTTATTATTCCTCTCCATAAAGGTGGCAATAATAATGACATACCAAACTTTCGCCCTATCGCCATCCTATCCCCTACTTCTAAGCTACTTGAAAAGCATGTAGACCTACAACTCTTACCCTACCTCATCAATAATCAGCTCCTTACCCCCACACAACATGGCTTTAGACCAGGTCATAGTACCTCCACTGCCCTCCTCTCCTTCCCAGAAACAATCAACGAAGCCTGCGACTCTGGTCACTTTGTATCCACTCTTTTTCTCGACCTCTCTAAGGCATTTGACACTATTTCCCACAACCTCCTTCTTACCAAACTCTCTAAACTTAACCTATCCCCTTCCTCTATTCCCACAACCTCCTTCTTACCAAACTCTCTAAACTTAACCTATCCCCTTCCTCTACTCAGTGTTCTCAAGCTATCTCACAAACAGGCAACAAGCACTTAAATGGAAAAAAAGCTATCTCACCCTTCCTTAATACATCCACAGGCATCCCCCACGGTTCCATTCTAGGCCTCCTACTATTCAACATATTCATAAATGATTTCTTCCAAGCCATTCCTAACTCCAGTCTCATCTAATATGCCGATGATTCTACTATAAACTGTTCCTCCCCTTCCATCACAACTCTTAACATCTAACACAAGCCGCCTTCTCTTCCACTGAACAGTGGATGCTCGACAACAATCTAGCCCTTAATGCAACCAAAACAAAACTTGTTATTCAATGCATCCAAAACCTCTTCCCTAGACAAACAATCCTTCATAATTACCAGCAATAATAATACCCCCTACATCTAGTCTCTGACACAAAATTACTAGGAATTATCACTGACAATCAACTAAAATTTGACATGCATCTACAAGCAAATATAAAAAAAAAACATAAAAAATTAGGTATGTTTTACCACCACAGTCGCTTTATCTCTCCCACCACCAGGACTACATTAGCTAATACATACTTCATCCCATCCCTTTTATATGGTGCATTTATCCTAACCAGCCTACAATCCTCCCTCAAAACAAAACTCTCATCTTGTTGTAACAAAATATCCAAATTTGCGGCAGGTTATAGAGCCTCTTCTCACCACTGTAATTCCCTTCACCAACTAAGTTGGCTAGAGTTACCAAACTTCCTCACATATACGCAGTTCATCCAAGCACACAAACTCATTCATAACCAGTCTCTCTGCCCCTCCCTAGCAAATACCTTTGAAATGCATAAACCAGATAGACTCCTAAGATCCAATTCCCAAAACCTAATTAAATTGCATAAATCAACACATTCTGCTGGGAATCAATTGATGTCCTCTCTTGCACGCCTCTGCAACTCTCTCCCTTCTCCCATCTGCACCACCAGCAGTCTCTCCTTGTTTAAAACCTCACTGCACTCGCACCTCACTTCACAATGGAAATGTTCTTGCTCTCATCCAACCTAATTCTACCACACTTTCTTCCTAACTTTCCAAACTTTGTTGCTTGTCACTACCTCCTAAAGTTTTACATCCTTTGGGACATATTCGACCAATGACTAAAAAATTACCTTGTTGTAATTCCCTTAAAAAAAAAAAACTACTACTTACTGAATTAACCTGATGTAATTTTCCTAATGAAAATCTTTTTTTATTTCTGTATAATGTAACATCTATTTGAATTATGCAATATGGGTTTGTACTATACAAAATATGTATTTAACATTTAACTGAACTGTATATTATAGATTTGTACTCTTTCTGTACTATGTATTTGTATTTCTCTGGAGCTTTTCTCCCCAGGACTCCACTGAAAATGGGCTCCTTGTAGCCCAATGGACTATCCTGGAAAACAAACTCCAAATAAATAAAAATATGTTAAGATTTGCACTGGGTGTGATGAGAATGGACAGGATTAGAAATAATTATATTAGAGGGCTGTCTGAAGACAAAGCCAGACAGGTGAGATTGCACTGGTTTGGACATGTGCTGATGAAGGATGCTGGGTATATTGGGAGTAGGATGCAAAGGATGGAGCTGCCAGGTAAGAGGAAAGGAGGAAGGCCTAAGATAAGGTTTATGGATGTGGTGAGAGGACATACAGGTAAATTCGTGTGACAGAGCAAGTTACAGAGGATAAGAGGAAATGGAAATAGATGATCCACTGTGGCAACCCCTAACAGGAGCAGCTGAAAGAAAAAGAAGGAACAAGAGACAAAGGGTGAATTACAGTACTTATTAACTTACTTGAATTTGCTAACTTGGGCAGAGCACTGATCTCCATGGACAGTTTTGAGACAGTTCAGCATCATTGTCTGGTTAAATAAATTAAGTATATACACAAATAAGCACAAAATAAAGTACTGTATAACAATAATACAAACATTGAAACAGTTAACATATAAAAGTAAATGTACAGTCTTTTAAAAGCTAATTAAACAGTAAATAAATTATTAAAAGTAAAAAAAAAATATGAAACCGTGAACAAAAAAAGAAGTTAGGTACTCAACATACCATTCTATCTGTGTTGTCCATTTTCATTCTTCCTCAACAGTTGAGATCAGATTCTACTCGGCCATTATTTTAGCTCGTGGCCACCAAAAGGCTCTCATGCTCTTCCTTACCCATAATGCAGCAACCCACAACATACCTCAGATCTTGTTTGCTGGTTTACAAATGTAAGAAATATTACAATATATATTATGCATAAAGGAAACCATAATCTGGAGCTCATCAAAAAGGACAGAGGTGTCATAATTTCTTGCTCTTCCAGAAATCAACTGGTAAAAGGTTTGAAGGGGGTTGAGGAAGAATGAAAATGGATAACACAGATGGAAAGTTATGGTGAGTACATAACTTCTTTATCTGATGTTGTCAGTTTTCATTCATTCCTCAACAGTTTGGGCAGTCTCTCCAGCTACCTAATATCCCAGGTGGACTCTAAGGAAGGATATTCCTGAGCACAGTTGAGGCAAAAGCGGCTCTTCCCCTCAAGACCAGATCCAGTCTGTAATGAGTAATAAAGGTTTGAGGACTGGCCCAAGTTGCAGCTGCACATATGTCATCCATGGAAGCCTTAGACAGAAATAATGAAGTAGCAGCAGCCATGCACCTAGTTGAGTGGGCTTTTAATGGTTTTGGCAGGGACAGGCCCAACTTGCTGTATGCAAACACTATACAGTCAGTCAACCATATGGCTAGAGTTACTTTTGCCACCAATTTGCCCAATGTTGAATCTGCAAAGAACACAAATAATTGGCCTGTTTTTCTAAAATCCTTTATTCTAAGTAAAAATAAAACTGTCTGTGAACATCTAATAAGTGAAGTGAATATTCACCTTTATTTGTGAATTTATGAAAGAAAACTGGCACATTGATAGACTGGTATTGATAGACTGGTTGATGTTAGATTCCAACACCACCTTAGGAATGAAAGAAGGAAGGATTTTGTTCGTAATTTTACTTTATCCTTGAAAAATCAGGTACGGAGGTTTAAAAGACAAAGCTTGTAACTCTGAAATTCAGCTGGCAGAAATAATAACTACTAAAAATATAGTCTTCCAGGTCAGAAACTTATTTTGCTGCTGGTTCAAAGGGGGAAATGAATCAAGGCCTGCAGTACCAGGTTTAAGTACCATGGAGTAGCTGGATCTTTATAAGGAGATCTCAAAAGAAGAGTGCCTTTCAAGAAGGCTTTACAAAATTTGGATGAAGCCAAGGAAGAGTTCTCAAACCCAATATGAAAATTACAGATTGCTGCCAACAGAACTCTAATGGTTGAGGAGCTAGCTCCTTCACTGAAAATTGTCGTCAAAAACTCTAGAACACACTGTACCAGGGAAGAAAAGGGGTCAATATATTTCAGATTCTCCCCCCCAAAAAAAATCTTTTCTACTTACCTCTATAAAGTTTTCTCATAGAAGCTTTATGGGAAGATAAAAGAATATGACAAACAGGGGATAAGAGCATGGGTTGTCTGGCTATTAAAGGAAGTAGAGAAACCACTCTGTTAGCCTAAGGTTTGAAATATCCAAATGAATCATGCTTGTTGGATGACACATGAGATCTGGAACTGGATCCAGAATCCAAGGTGGGTAAATTAGTGGAGGTCAAAGAAAGGGAAAAAAATCTATCGAGGGAAGTAAGGTGCAATGAGGATGACTTTGCTCTTCAACCGGACAGCTTTCTACAGAAACTTAGGGATTAGGGGAGTTGAGGGATAAGCACAGAGGAGACCAGGGGGCCAACTGTGGAACAGAGCGCCCCTTGGTGATTCCCCCAGTGGGGGAGATTAGGGAAAAGAAGCTGCTGCACTTGTTGTTTAGGGGAGATGCAAAGAGATCACAGCAAGGCTGGTCCCATCGGCGAAAAATAATTTCTCCCATTTTCATGCTAAGAGACCACTAGTGAGGCAGTAGAATGGACCTGCTTAGTTTGTCTGCTATCACGCTGGACTTCCCTGGAATGTGTTTTGCTATCAGAAACAAGTTGGTTGAAATCGCCCATTGCCACATTCTGAGGGCTTCTCGACACAGGGAGCAAGACCTGGTTCCTCCTAGATTGTTGATGTACCAAACCACTGACATACTGTCTGTTTGGATCACAACTGTCCCGAAAGGGAGAGAGTCTTAGAAGGCCTGCAATGCTAAGACTACTCGCATTTCCAGGACACCGATATGCATGTTGGCCTCTTCGGAAGCCAAGTGCCTTGGTCCGTCTTTCCAGGAAGTACCCCCCACACACACACACACACACACACACACACACACACACAACCTGGGAGGTGTCTGTGGTCACTATAGACTTGGGCTGAGGGAAAATGAAAGGACAGCCTTGTAAAATCTCATTTGATCATATGCACCACCAGTTATCTCTTTGCATGCCTAAGTGATTCTTATCGGAGCTGACATATACTGGTAAAGAATTGACCATTGTGTTGCTATCATCCACTGAAGAGGAGCTAGAAAGTACAGTTGTGTACACTTACCATAAATGTAGATGCTAGAGTGTACTCACTGTTGCAGTCATCACCTGTGGGTTATCCCTACTGTAGTAGCCCTCGGCTGGCCCGAATACCAAAGTCAATGTTTTTCTGCATCGGCTGCTGTCGCATGTTGAGTGACATCAGGTCGTCAGTACTATAAAGCAAGGCAGCTGACGCCATTACATCAGCTTTTCTTGCCCTAACCAGTCAGAAGCCCAAGGAAATATGGTAAAGAAGTCCCGGTGGCTAAAAGCCACCATAAGAAGCTTATGTCTCCCTAAGGAAAGAGGATATAAGGGGGAAGGAGGGAGGGAAACCAGGATTGCAACTGTGAATACACTCAAACATCTACATTTATGGTAATAGTACAAAACTGTACTATGTTTTTACTGTTTCACTGTTGCAGTCATCACCTGTGGGAGGATTCCCAAAGCTGAGAAGAGGGGTGGTAGGATTAGTAAGAGACCTAGGCATGGGTCAGCATGCCCTGCAGAACTGCAGAGGCAAACCCTTCCCTAGCCTTAGAGAAAAGAGGTAGATGGTAGTGCTTTGGGCAGCTTCCAAGATGTCCTTGGTGGGAACTCCTCTGAGTAATGCTATGGAAGTGGAGGCCGCCCTAGTGGAAGGGGTCCGAATAAACTTAGGGGGTGGTTTCCCGTGTAATCTGTAGCAGAAATGGATACAGTGTGATATCCACTTGGAAATGGTTTGCTTGGAAATGGGCTTCCCCTCTGCCGCTGGGGCAAAGCTGACAAGAAGTTGGTCTGTTTTCCTGAAGGGTTTAGTACGGGCCAAGTAGTATCTGAGCTGTCTGTGCACGTCTAGTGAGTACAGAATTCTTTCCCTCCTGTTTGGATGGTTAGAAAAGAAGGTGGGTAGATGGTGTGGCCTGGTTGAGAGTCACATTAGATACCACCTTGGGCATAAAGGAGGGGTTAGTCCTCAGGGAGACCCTGTCTGCATGGAAAATGATGAAGGGCTCAATGGCCATCAGTGATTGAAGTTCTGAAGCCCTTCTGGCTGAGCTGATAGCTAGTAAGAAACCAGTCTTCCAGGAGAGGTATCTCAGTTCTGCTGAAGCAGCAGATTCGAAGGGTGGTAAGGTTAGTTTTTCCAAAACATAATTCAGATCCCAGGCTGGCGTGGGTGGCCTTCTGAGAGGTCTGATATTAGAAGCCCCTCTGAGAAATTGTTTAATCAAAGGATGTGAGAATAGGGGCTAATCTGTATCAAAATGAGCTGAAATGGCTGAGGCGTGGATTTTAATAGAAGAGAAAGAGAGACCTTCTGGCCTCTGTGATAATGTCTAGGACCGGTTTGCTTAACAGGGGCCCCCTGTTTGCCTTTAGAGTATTAGCCTTGCTGACAGTTTGAGAGTCTGCAAGTCTGGGTGCCGCATTTCCCCCCCACCTAAGTCAAGAGATCTGAGATTAGGGGAAGCTGCCTGGGAGGCTGTAATGTCAGGCTGCGCAGTAAGGGTACCAATGCTGTCTGGGCCAATCTGTAGCAATGAGGATGGCCTTTGGTCTCTCCTCCCTTATCTTGATCAGTACCTTGAGAATAAGAGGCAGAGGAGGGAAAGCGTACACAAAGATGGAATTCCAGGGGAAGGTCAAGGCATCCACCTTCCATGCTAGGAGGTGATACTCCCTGGTATAGTATTTTTTTTTCAGCTGGTGGTTGAGGTGCGAAGCAAAGAGATCCATCTCCGGAGTTCCCCACTCCCCACTCCTGCGTTACTTGAAAAAAGATCTTAATGTGGAGCTGTCACTTGTGGGGGTCCAGTAAGTTTCTGCTTAAGTGGTCTGCCAGGGTGTTGCTGATCCCTGGTAGGTATTGGGCTATTAGGTGTAATCCCCAGGAGGAGGCTGTCAGACAGTGGTTCATGGCTTGCCTGCACAGAGGGTAAGATTGGGTCCCTCCCTGTTTGTTGATGTACCACATTACTGTGGTGTTATTTTGATAAGAAGAATCACTGGCCTGAGATGGGGTTTGAAGGATGTCAGAGCCTTTTGTACTGCCATAATTTCCTTCTGGTTGATGTGTAAGGGAAGATGCATTCCAAAGACCTTGGGTGCACCTGCCTGCTAGGTGAGCGCCCCAAGCAATGTCTGAGGCATTGGTGGTGATGGTCTGTCTGGTTGGGTGGAGGATGAAGGGAAGACCCTTGTTCTTGGCAAACGCCCCTGCCCACCAGAGAAACTCGGCCCTTACACTGGGGATCAGAGGGACAGAGGTCTCTAGTAGCTGAGAGTGCTGGCACCAAAGGTTCTTTAGATACCACTGAAGTTTTCCCATATGAAGCCTGGCCACAGGAATTAGGAGGATGCAAGATGCCATGTACCCCAAAGCTTGCAGGAACTTCCTCGCAGTGAGGTAACATCTGGAAGCCAGCTGGGTAAAGTAGAGAGGCAGGAAGCTCTGTTTTTCTGGGGATAGGAAGGCCATTTGGGATGCTGTCTGCCCAATTGGGTGGAGGATGAAGGGAAGACCCTTGTTCTTGGCAAAGACCCCTGCCCACCAGAGAAACTGCTTCTGCTATGGGCTCCACGGCAAGAAAGACTGATGTAATGGCGTCAGCTGCTTTGCTTTATAGCACTGACAATCTGACGTCACTCAACAAGTGATAGCAGCTGATTGCAGAAAAACATAGACTCTGGTATTCGGGCCGGCCGAGGGATACCACAGCAGGGATAACCCACAGATGATGACTGCAACAGTGAAAAACAAAGAAAATCTATTGCCACTGACCCCAAGGTATGAAAGATAACTCGGGCTGAGATTGTGGTACTGCATATTATTTTTCTGACCTAGAATCTTAGTTTGTACTCTCGACAGAGGAAGAGAAGCTGTCACAGACATTGTACTAAAGATTGCTCCTATCAATTCCAATGTTTGAGTCTGTTCTAAATGGGATTTGATGTAATTTATTGTGATTCCGGCACGGGAGCAAGTTTGGAATACCTGACCTAGTGCTCTTATTAGTAGATGCTTGGTCGAGGTGGTAATGAGCCAGTCGTCCAAATATGGAAACATCTAGAATCCCTGCAATCTCAAATGAGTTGCTACCACTAACATGCATTTGGCGAACACCCTGGCAGCTGTGGTGAGATCAAGGGGCAGTGCTCTGAACTGGTAATTAATGGCTCCCAGACAGAAGTGTAAAAACCTTCTGGATTGTCTGCTCATTTTTATGTGACAGCACTCATTATGAAGGTCTATACAGCACATCCACTCATCATCTCCCAAAAAAGGCGAGATGGACTGAACAGAGACCATCCAAAACTTTTGAGTTTCAAACTGACTCGTTCAAGTTGCTGAGATCCAAAATAAATCTTCAGTTCCCCATCTTATTTGGCACTAAAAGGAATCTTGAGTAAGTTCTGGGTTCTATCTAGTCTGGTCTGGTGGGACCTCCTGGATGACTCATTTTTCTAGCAGCTTTTGTATTTCTAGTGCTGTTGCTTTCCTCTGACTGGTGGAACATCAGGAAATATGCATGTACATGGAGGAGGAAGGGAAAAGAGAATTAAACAACATCTGGAAATAATCCTCTGCACCCACATATCTTTTCTGATATCTAGCCAGGCTCTCAGGTGGAGGGGATAAATGATCCTAGATTACTTCCAAAGGGGGAAAATAGGGTCTCCATTCAGGAGTGCTGGTAGGGTCTGTCAGAGAAAGAATCTCTAGACTTCTGATTCTGCGGGCCTCCTCTACTGCGTGGGTGGAGTCTTCCATTTGAATTTCACCCACTGCCTCTGGGGGAACTATCTCCAAGTGGATCTTGGAAAGGGCTCTAGAATTTCTTGAACCACATTTTTTATCCTCCTCACTGCTTCCTGTAGAAATTCCTTTGAGGAGTCAAAAAATGTACTCCCACTGCAGAGAAGGTCTTTCCATCCTGCTCACATCTGGAGAGTGTGTCCTTCACTTTTGGGCCAAATAAGGACGTTATGTCAATAGAAGCACAGACAAAAGAGGACTTGAAGGGCTCCACAAAGTCACACAAGCGCATTCAGGCATGCCTACTAAAGGAAATGCCTGAACCCGCTGCCCTTGAAGTTCCCTAAGCTGCATGAGAGATAAGCTTTATGGATGAATTTGAGAAGGCCTGAATGGTTGCCAACTGTGAGGCCACAGAAGCCTGAGTCTCAGCAGTAGTGGTCCCAGAAAGGGATTTTGAAACTTCCTTAATCAAGTCCCTTTTAAGTCTCATAAAGTGTGCAAAGTATTTACTTATTTTCATTTATTTAACATTTGCTGACCGGGAAAGTCCGATTAAGACAGACCCTATTTTCAGTGGAGGCCTGGGGAGAAACACTCCCGATGTATGTCTTTGGAATGTGGGAGGAAACTAGAGTACCCAGAGGAAACCCACACAAATGCAGAAAGGACATGCAAACTCCAAACAGCAGGCACCCCAGCCGAGAATCTTAACTGGAGAAACTCTTGATGTGAGGCAACAATGTTAACCGCTGCACCACTGCGCCACCCAGTAGTTAAGTGACCTGAGAGCAAAAGTCACTGAAGCATATACACGTTTCCCAAACCTGATCAAAGTCCTAGACACCCTGTTAAGGGCATGGACAGAGGAACTTTCCTCCTTTAGTTCCTTTTTGGTGGCTCCCAGTACCACCATGGCATCTACAGGCATTCCTTTGCTCCAGAAAGTACAGCTGTGTACACTTATCATAAATGTAGATGTCCGGGTGTATTCACTGTTGCAGTCATCACACTTGGTTATCCTGCCAGGGGTAGCCCTCAGTCGGCCCGAATACCAGAGGCTTAGTATTTTTGCATCGGTTGCTGTTGCTCCAGGACTGACGTCAGGTCGTCAGTGGTAAAAAATCAGGCAGTCAACGCCATTACATCAGTTTTTCTTGCCCCAACTGTCAGGAGCCCCCAAACAGGGAGCTAGGTTATGGTGGAAGAACACCACCAGTAGAAAGTAAATGCCAAAAATTCCCTGTAAGGAGTGAGGAAGAGAGAGAGAGAGAGAAACAAGTGGGGATAGAGGGCGGGAAACCAGGACTGCAACAGTGAATACATTTGAACATCTACATTTATGGTAAGTGTACACAACTGTATATGTTCTTCGTGTTTCACTGTTGCAGTCATCACACTTGGGTCGATTCCCAAAGCTGAAGAAAAGGGTGGAGGCAGTCAAAAAGACTGGGGGCTGGCTAGAATGCCCTGCAAGACTGCAGTTGTAAAGCCTGCCCTGGATTTGGAGAAGATAGGCAGGTGGTAATGCTTGGTGAAGGTATGAACAAAAGTCCATGTTGCAGCCTCCAGGATGTCCCTGGTGGGGACCCCTCTGAGAAAAGCTGTGTGCTATCCATTTGGAGATTGTTTGTTTGGATATGGCCTTGCCCTCTGCCCCTGCTGCAAAGCTGACTAGCAATTGGTCAGTTTTCCTAAAAGATTTAGTCCTATCCAGGTAGAAGCTGAGCTGTCTGTGCACATCTAGAGAATGCAGAATTCTTTCCCCCTTGTTTTGTGGGTTAGGGAAAAAGGTGCACAAATGAACTGATTGGCTGAGAGCCACACTGGACACCACTTTAGGCATGAAAGTTGGGTTAGTCCTGAGGGAGACTCTGTCAGCATGGAAAAAGATGAAGGGCTCTACAGCCATGAGTGCTTGTAGCTTTGAAACTCTTCTAGCTGAAGTGATGGCCAGAACCAAGGCTATTTTCAAAGAGAGGAATTTTAACTCTGCTGAAGCTGCAGGCTCAAGGGGGGTAGGGTGAGTTTTTCCAACACAAAGTTAAGGTCCCAGGCTGGGGTAGGAGCTCTTCTGGGTGGCCTTAAATTGTTTTCCCCTCTTAGGAACTGTTCGATGAGAGGGTGTGAGAAGACAGGTGGCTCTGTGCTGTAATGAGCAGAGATGGCAGAGGCATGAATTTTAATAGAAGAGAAGGATAGCCCCCTGTGTAGCAGGTCTGCTAAGTAATCCAGGATGAGAGGTAGGGAGGGCTGTGACGTTTCAGCTCCTTTAGCCTGGATCCAGGTGCAAAACCTTTTCCACTTGTCAGCATAGGATTTTCTAGTGCTGGGGTGTCTGGCCTCATGCATAACATCCAGGACTTGTTTGCTTAGGCTGGCAGCTGGAGGAGGGATCAGGAAATAAGCCAGACTGCCAGGTTCAGGGTCTGCAATTGTGGATGCATGAATTCTCCATTCTTCTGGGTCAGGAGTGTTGGAATATGAGGTAGGTGCCAGGGGTGACAGGCTGCTCAGCAGTGGGCACCAGTGCTGGCGTGGCCAGTCTGGGGAAATCAAGACTGTCCTTGCTTTTTCCTCCCTTATTTTGAGTAGTACCCTTGAAATTAGTGGTAGAGGGGGAAATGCACAGATCGAAAGGTTTACCCATTTGAAGGATAGAGCATCCACTTTCCAGGCCTTGCTGTGAGGTTCTCTGGTGCAGACTTTGCTGAGCTGGTGATTGTTGTGGGAGGCAAAGAGGTCCACCTTCGGGGTACTCCATTTCTGGGTTGCAAAGTTGAAGTTCTATGGTCTAGCTGCCACTAGTGTGGGTCTAGCAGGTTTCTGCTTAAGTTGTCTGCCAGAGAGTTTCGGGAGCCTCGTAGGAATTGTGTTAGCAGGTGAATTTGCATGGCTGAAGCCGTGTGCCAAATGGTCATGGCGAGCCTGCAGAGAGGATAAGAGTGAGTTCCTCCCTGCTTGTTGATATACCACATCACTGTGGTGTTGTCTGTTTTGATCACTTGAGGCCCCGGGGAGAGTAGGGGTCTGAACGTTGTCAGAGCATGCTGAACAGCTAGCATCTCCTTTTGGTTGATGTGCAGATGTATTTGATTTGGGCTCCAATGACCCTGAATGCACCTGCCGTCCAGGTGTGTACCCCAGGCATAATCTGATTGATGCATCTGTGGTGAGGGTCTGGGTAGCGTGGGGTTGTGAGAAGTGAAGACCCTTGTTGTGGTTGCATGCTGCTGCCCACCAAATAAAATCTTTCCTTAGAGAGGGTATCATAGGTATGATAGTTTCCACGTCTTGAGTGTGTTGATACCAAAGGCTTTTTAGGTACCATTGTAGTTTCCTCACAGGCAGTCTAGTATATGGAATGAGTACAATGCAGGAGACCATGAACTCTAGAGCTTGCACGATTTTCCTTGCGGATAATTGGTTTCTGGTGGCTAGTTGAGAGAAGTAGCCTGTCAGGTAGGCTTGTTTTTCTGGAGTAAGGAATGCCATCTGGGATGCTGATTCCAGGCTTGCACCCAGAAATACAATGTTTTATGTGAGGACTAGTTTTGATTTCTTTTCGTTGATGGTATACCCCAGGGAGGTCAGTAGGTCCTTTACAAAGGACAGGTGCTGTAATAGCTTTTCCTGGCCGTGTGCCTGAATCAGGCAGTCTAAGTAGGGGTGCATTTGAATTTATCTTTGTCTGCAAAAAGCAATGGCTAGAGCCAGGCATTTTGTGAAAACTCTGGAAGAAGTGGATAAGCCAAATGGATGCGCAGAGAACTGAAAGTGCATAGATCCTGCCCTGAAACATAGACATTTCCTGCAAGATTCCCTGATTGGGATGTGTAGGTAGTCCTCTATGGTCTAGGGTGGCTAACCAAGCATCCTTGGAAAGCATAGGAAGAAGCTGCTGGAAGGTGAGCAATTTGAATTTTGGTATCACCAGGAAGGTGTTTAGAATACTGGGCGCCAGGTGCCCTCTTTTCTGAGTACCGGGAAAAGCCTGGAATAGAAACCTTGGCCTATCTGATCTGGAGGAACAGGATGTACTGCCCTCATGGAGAGCAGGGAATGGACTTGTTTTTTGGCCTATGCCCGCTGGTTTGGAGGAATATCTGGGAACACTTTTGGGGTTGGCAGAGT